>NC_068991.1:78817308-78825802 GCF_001194135.2 Octopus bimaculoides
TATATATATATATATATATATATATATATATATATATATATATGCATACATGCATACACATTTATGCATGATGTTTTCTATCCACACAGGCCGGAATCAGTTGACTTTGATTACAAAGTGAAAGTACCCCTTCAAAATATATGCTTGACGGATGTATTCACGGAACCATATGACAACACAATAACTATAGATATAACATACAGGCTTGAAGCAGCAATTCCGAATAACAAAACATGGATCACGGCAGGTTTGACTTTGAATACTAAATTGTGGGTCGGCCAAGTTGCAATGCAGGAGAAAACTGGTATCGCAGATGTCATACTTGTAAATACAAATTCTCATTTTAACTTCCCTTTTCTTTCTTATTTTTTCATTGGTTTAAATTCTTCTGGTTATCTTTCGTTTATGTATGTAAAATTGTGAACAACAAAGTAATAGCAGAAGGGAATTTAAATTATTTCACAGAAAAGCAGTCTTAATTTAGTTGAGATCAACGATGTAAAGCTATATATATGAACACAATATGACATGGCGTTTCACCCAGATATTTTATCGTGAATAGATTATCAAACACCTTTTCTCAAGTTAACCTTTGCGTTTCCTCTGCATCACTCATGATACTCAAGACATATTTCCCTGGCGTCCATGCATCATATAAAATAAATATTCTCAATCGTTTTCAGACGCCAGAGTAATTTTGGACTTACCTGACAGCATTATAAGACAAGGGCTAAATAAAGGTCTGAAAACAAACATGGACGCTTAGGACACATTTATGAAAATGCTTGGAGCAGGCAAAGGCTTAAGATAGTCTCGGTGGTGTCATTGGTTTTCCTCTGAAATGTTTTGATAGTTTTAATCCTATATTTATTATTAATTCTACTTCTCCGAAGGCAGCGTGCTGGCAGAATCGTTAAAGCATCGAAAAAGTGCTTTTTCGGTATTTCTTCCGGCGGCTCTTTACATTATGTTTTCAAATTCGAGGTCAAATTTAACTTTCATTGATGAAATAGAATCTGGAGATCGACAAGCATATCTCATCACGGGGCGTCTTCATATATGTACACAAAAAGAAAAGTGTTAATCGCATGTACACTCAATCTCAGATCTTTGTCGCACCACTTGCAAATGCAACAACAACAACACACGCCTCACAAGCACTTCCTCTCTACAAACTACTTGCAGCACATACGTCTACTCGCACACACTTTCGCAGTCACTCAGTTAACCATTACACATGACGTCTGCTCACGCAGACACACAGACGACCTCACCTATATACATACATAGTCATCGACGCACCATTTATGCAAGCACACACACACATCAGATCACAGACACACGCAACGCACACATATGAAACATTTTCTATTGCACATACAAACATGCACACATAGGCAAGCACATACAATGCAACTCAGTTTTAATTTGTACACACGAAGCAAAAAATGATCACGCACACGCACGCATACATTGAGAAAGACAATGCACATGTATTTGAATTATACACACGCGTAAATAACAAACGTCAGTTCACATGGAAATTGCAAAACAATAACGCCAACATCACTGCATATAACAATTCTTACATGTACACATATCAACGTACACACACACACGCACACACACACAGACACAAACACACACACACACACACACACACACACACACACACACATACACACTTGCTAACATTGCTTCAAACACACACGTATTCAAATAATATGAACATAAGAGACCGAAAGAATAAGTACAAAGCTTACAAAAATAAGTCCTGGAGTCGATTTGCTCGACTAAAGGTGGCCGCAGTCAAATGACTGAAACAAGTAAAAGAGTAAAAGAGTATACATTCAAATATGCATCTACACAACATACATAAATGCATTCGCCACTCCACACACATACGATCATATACACCTAATGAATGTCATATTTACTCGTCATATGAGTTATTATATGTTTCATTTTGTGCTACTTTAATTTCTAGAACGGACCTCAACGTGTTGACATCATTGATGTCAAACAGCTGACTTCTTTACCAATCTCTTATATACAAGGCTATAACATCAACATTAAGATTCCGCCCTTGACTGCGGCAAAAGTAGTGGTGAAAGTCTCAAGCGATTCATCTGCTCTTTCTGTCTGCTCAGTACGACTAGTAGCCAAAGGATCGAATATCGGATGCCTGAGGAATGAAACCACAGAAGTTCAAGAGATGAATTCCATTCTCAAGAAATCTATTCAACTAGATTTTGGACCCATTACGAATCTAGGTAGATTTATTGTTGTGTTTCTTACTATCGAACTTATTGAACATAGCTCTCTCTTTTTCATGTATGTATGTATGTATGTATGTTTGCATTATGTATGTATGTGTGTAGTATGAATGCATGGAATGTTTCTATGTATGTACGTACGTATGTATGCATGTACGTACCTACGTATGCGTGCATGTATGTATGTATGTATGTATGTATGTATGTATGCACCAATCTACTTATATTTATTTATATATATACATTTACAAGTGTATGTACATCATTATCTCACTATAGCATCTCTCTCTCTCTCTCTCTCTCTCTCTCTCTCTCTCTCTCTCTCTCTCTCTCTCTCTCTCCCTCTTTCTCTAATATATATATACACACACACGAATATATATATGTGTGTGTGTATATACATATATGAATGCAGATATATATATATATATATATGTATAAATATATATATATATATATATATATATATATGTGTGTGTGTGTGTGTGTGTGTGTGTGTGTGTGTGTGTGTGTGTGTGCATGTGTGTGTTTGTATGTGGGTATGTATGTATGTCCTTAGGCATTGCACCATCTCTCCAGATTAGTCAGCAATACCTGTGCAGAGTCTTAGGGCCAATAAGGCTTGCACGACAACTCACAGACCATCTCCACTCTGTTGAGATTATCCAAAGACAAGATGTCTGGTACCAATATGAGTTGCAAGCTCAGGGATGTGGGAACACCATGATATCAAGCATTGTCCAGTGCCATTCCCTGTATATCTGGTTTTACATCAGAGTAGCCTTCTCCAAGAGACACGCTTCAACAAGAGCTAAGGGCCGCCCCACTTCCAGGGGCTCTTCCAGCATGCCAGACACCATCCCGGAATTTCTGCTTGCTCGTGCTCTTGTTAGATAGTCATTGAACCTGCACTACGTTTATCAGTCTTTTTAACAAGTCTCTTTTAGTCCTGGTGGGTTTCTAGCAACCCTCCTCTCCAGGCTATCCTGGTGGCGTGTAAAGGTTTAGTCGCCGATGACCTGACTATGCAACAAGTTGTACAGGCTTCCATGTTACCAGTAGCACTTATGAGAGCCTTATAGGTGACCTGACATAATATATGTATATGCACAGATACACGTTCACAATAGGATATGGCATGGACTGAATACTTAAGAGCTTCGCTTCACAATAATGAGATCCAGGTTCGATCCTACGTCATGAAATCTTATACAAATGCCATTTTCTGGGGCTTGTTTTCGTTTTAGGTAGAGACCGTGTATGTCACTGTTTATGTGGAAATTATGTGTGCTTGCAAGTATATTCCGTATTTTCATATCAATGGCTCGGATCTCATCAAGCGTCCCATCAGGCAGCCCAAATGTTGATATGGGTACTGTCACTGCGCACACATTGTAGGTCACTGTTTTATTGAATGCAGAGAGTTCTGAGGTCCAAAGTTTTTTATTCGGCTGTAATATTCTTTAGTGTAATATTCTTTTGTTACAGGTGCCATTGTAAGATATATTTTTATCCATCCCGAGATACCTGTAGCATTCCTCGTCAGATACAAGGGAAACAATCAAATCATTGATGGAGATGTTACTAGTCTAGTTTATAGTTTTCCTCTTTTTCACAACAATGTAACATTTATCCTGACCAAACTCCAACCCTACATTCTTTCAGAATGTTGTAACTAGGTCAAGGCTCTTTTTCATCTCATGCATATTCTTTGCATAAAGTTTCAAGTCATCCACAAAGAAACAGTGTGTAATTTTGGTATTTCTTGTTTCCTTGTGAACCAGTGCGATATCCTTCAGACTTCCTTAACATTAATTACAAGGGGTTTACAGGAAGTATAAACAGCATCACAGAGAGGCTGTCCCCTTTGAATATGCCTTTCAGATACTCTATTCTATCGGTGATAATACAGTCACTCTTTGTATTTAATTTCAAGATGGTGGTCCAAGATGAAGTCAGGTCAGCTATGGCTTTGACTGTTCTCACTGGAACTTTAGCAAGTTGAAGGGCTTCAAGCATCCATGAGTGGGGAACAGAGTCAAAGACTTTCTTGTAGTCTATCCACATTGAAACTAGGTTCCTCCTATGCCCTCGTACTTTGACATCACAGTTTTGTTAATTAAAGATTGCTCGGCACATCCCCAGATTCCCTTCTTTCCAGCTGCTTGTTCTGCTGTGATGCTGTTATTGGTTTCACAATGGTCCTGGAGGAAGAGATTCAAGCATACTGTATATATCTTATACATTAAGTTCTGGCATGCAGTTGGTCGGTAGCTTTCTGCCATGTGGGTGGTTCTGCATTTAGGGATCAACTTTGTCTCTGCCAGAGCCAACCAGTGTAGTATGCTACTGTTCCCAATGAGAGCTTGCTGGTACAGATTGAGAAGATATGGTTGGTAGAATGTTAGCTTCTTGTACCAATATCCAACAATCAAGTCTCTTCCAGGTGCTTTTCCATCCTGGAGTTTCTGGATCACAGATGCAAGACTTCCACCATCAATGCTGTATGTCTTGAATGTAACGCTGGAGCAATAACCTTTTCGGATTTCTTTCAGCCACAGAGCATCTTAGTTAAATTCCTTCTCTTCACTACAGATTCCCCTCCAGAAGCAGTCTATGTATGTATGTAATATATATATATTTATATGTATGTATGAATTTCAGGGGTCCATGGAATCCATCAGAGTACTTTCTTTGATAAAAGCTCTGTACTACTACAAGCGTTGGTCACTTTTCAAGCTGCTTCGTCAGGTACTTTGACATTAAGTGTTACACTGGGCAGTCAGACTCCCATTGACACCACATTCCCATTAACAGCAACTTCAAATGCAAGCGTCAATTATGTAAGTTTTTTATCTTCTTTTTACAGTCGACGAAAAAATCTCGTTTTAATTAATTTTATAATTATTTTAAGTATTTTTGTAAAAACTGATAGTGGATTTTAAGGCCTCCATAGCTCAGCATTGACTGACAGAGGTCCATGTATCTCCACATCAGCAATGGTTCCACGGTATCTTTTACATACCACCCTAAGCTGATTTCTTCTGCTTCGATACAATCTTGGCAACTGATCAAACCTCTCCCACCCTTTCTTCCAGGAAACTACAGCCTAACGGTGTCACTCTTAGCGGGGAAGTCTCCGTGCGCTGTCAACATTTCATCTGAGACAGAATCTATCAATTACGCTATTTCTGTGGAGGCTTCCAGAGTATGTTACGATCTGGCAATGGAACGGATTAACTTTATGGTTCAGTGAAATATTCCAAATGCTGGCATCTGCGCTGGTACGTTAAATGAGTGATGGGATGCTATATTTAAAAGGAAAAATCCAGTAGCAATATTTCTTAAAATCTTATATCACTTGATTAGTCTGTCGTTGTTGTCGAGACACTGTATTATTCTTTCTCTACAAAGCCTATTCATTTGAAGTATTCACTATTAGAAATGATGAGGTAGAGCGAGGCGATTGGTATGAGTGGCTTCCGCGTAAAAAGTGATTTCTTCCAAATTCAAGCATAAACATTTACTTTGGTCGCATTCCATCCCTGTGCAAGTTGAAAACTTTATTATTACTGGATCTGTTAGGTTGCGAGCTGGCAGCATTGTTAGCACGCCGGGCAAAGTGCTTAGCGGCATTTCGTCCGTCTTTACGTTCTGAGTTCAAATGCTGCCGAGGTCGACTTTGCCTTTCATCCTTTCGGGGTCGGTAAATTAAGTACCAGTGAGACACTGGGATCGTTGTAATCATAATTCCCCTCCCCTCAAATTTTAGGTTTTGTGCCTTTAGTAGAAAAGATTATTACTGTATCTTTGTGTATGAATTCGGATTTCTTTATTTATTGAACAGACTAACGTAGTGAAAAATGTAGTGAACTTTGTGGCACCCATTGCAAACAGAACCAGTACAAATGTGAACAAAGGGGAAGCGAAAAGAGTGGTCATACAGTTTTATGTCACCCCAGAAACATTCCAAAGCATGAAATTCCAAACGAGAGTCAACAACATTGGAATGGTTGAAATTTGTGACTACAATATAATTCATTCTGGTACCAACATACCGTGTTTGGACAAGAAACTAATTACAGGAAAAAATATTTCAAAGTAAGTCTTTTTTCTTATCACAAGGATGACGTGCGCACGCACACATCCATTTCAAATTGAGGCTCCAGGTAAGAGATCGAGTTTAGTTTTTCAAGAAATAAAAAAATTATTATTATATTCGTGTGCGTGGTGTGTATGAATGTATAACACCATCATCATCATCATCATCGTTTTTATATCTATTTTGCCATGCTTGCAAGCGTCAGATAGAATTCACTGAAGCAGATTTCCTAAGGCCAGAATATACTTCCTGTTGCCAACCCTCGCCTGTTCCTGAATAAGATAATGTTTCTCTATGGGCAGACATGCTTTCTCAAAAGATTGGAAACGAAGGAAACTGAACACACACACACACACACACACACACACACACACACACACACACACACACTCACACTCACACTAAATTACCTGCTGCTGTATACCTTTTACCAAGGAATATACCCACTGAAGTAATTACCAGAAGTGCCTTTGGATATATCTGTCCCTTAGAGGCTTTAAAAACATCTAACTTATACCTATATATATGTATATATATATATATATATATATATATATATATATATGTGTGTGTGTGTGTGTGTGTGTGTGTGTGTGTGTGTTACGGTAATGCTAGCGCCAAGCAGTGTTTAGGCATAAGAAAAGTTTAGGTGTGTTCAAATATGTTTGTGGCGTATTTCAAGTGCTAAACGGCAAATTCACTGCAGTGACAGTGGAGAAAAATTCCCAGACGTCGCTGTTTCTAGTTCTTCAGCCGTCCTGAGAATCCTGATAGGGGGCGACGCTGGACAAGTTTGATCCTATTAAATGGCACAGTAAGTTTGTATCTCCTGGCAAAGCCTCGAATGGCTCAAAGCGTTTTGAGTATTAGTATTTTAGCATTTGAGTGGAAGCTCGATAAAGGGATTATTTCTGCTTTTCGGTCCTTAACGTAGTTCTTCGTTCGGTTTATAATAACCCCGTGGAGTCCACTCTGATGCAATCACACAGATCACAGACCAAGGACCAGGTCTTAGAATAACTTCCTCCTTTCCTGCCAATTATTGTAAAGGTTCTAAAAAGATTCTAGGCGCTGCTCCTCTTCCTATCACAAATCCTTACAAAAAAAAAAGAAACAAAAAACAAAAAACGTAGAATGAGTGACAACATTCAATTAAAATTTATAGCCTAACAAGGCAGTAAGTAAATTGCAACGGAGGCCACCGATCTGCTTGCATATCCTGTCATGAACCAGCACCATATTTCCAACACCATCTTTGTTTCTGTCCACTCGTTATTTCAGCCCCTTGCGTGGTTATCTTCCTCTCTCAATTTAATGAGGAATCGCTGTCTGCCCGTCGCTGCATTCACCAGAGGTTTGACATGTTGCCGTTATTTATTTACCGCAGATCAGTTTTGCATCAGTAGATATATAAATGAAAGTCATTTCGTTTATGTCTGCCCACTCCTGCGTTTTTTCTTCTTCTTCTTTTTAGACATAGTGTATCAATAACAAAACAGCGTCGAAATTTTTTGTCTGCTGTTTCTTGAAAGCTTTCTCAATCGCATAAAGGCACTCTTCACTAGAAGATACCGCTATGTAGTCGTGCTTTCTCGTATTATAAACAGACTTTTGCATTCTCCGACTTTGTCCTTGATTGGAGTCTCCAAAGAACCTTCCATATTGAAAACAACTTCCATACCGTTTTTTTCTTTCCTTTCTGTTTCAAAATTTCAGGGAAGAATGGATGATTGAAGCGAATATTTGTTCGTGGCCAATCGATGAGGAAGATCCGGAAAGTAACAAGGTGTGTTCAAAGTAATTCTAAATAGACAGCATTTAATATTACTGTAATTACAAATTTGTATTATTCTAGGTTTACAACAAAATCGATTGACAACATTGCATTATGGAACTGAGTCTTGAACTCTACCAAAAGTACATCAATCAGCTTGATGCTTTTCATATGCGATGCTTGCATACTACCTCCAACATAAACCGAGTGACCATATTCATAACATTGAGGTACCAGCAAAATGCATTCAACCCATCCTCATCAGAATACAGCTTGGATGGTCAGGTTATCTCTCACCTATGAATGATATCAGAATCCATCAAATATATATATATATATATA
>NC_068991.1:78826282-78826817 GCF_001194135.2 Octopus bimaculoides
GGGCATCCAGCTGTAGAAACTCTGCCAAATCAGACTGGAGCCTGGCGTTGCCATCCGGTTTCACCAGTCCTCAGTCAAATCGTCCAACCCATGCTAGCATGGAAAGCGGACGTTAAACGACGATGATAAACTGCTTTTAACATTTTCTTATTATCAAAGAATGTATAACTGTATTTTAATAAGCAATGTTAAATCTCTGAACGAGGTGTTAACAGTAACTGCACGATAAAGTGAAGTATATTTGCCATTTAAATGTGGCTGACCCCTAAGGGTGGATGTTACTGTTGCTTTTAGCCCCAGGAGAACATCTCCTCCAGCTGGCTTATCGACACATATCTGTGTCCTGTCTATTTTTGCCAAGGGAAGTTATCCTTCCCATCTTGATCTGCGATACGTACGGACCCGAGTTTCAGGGTTATTTCCCTTCTTCAGCGTACGATAATCGCCGACCTTTGATGAGAATGACAATCCCTTGGCAATATATAAGTCTTTTAATACTTTTGCGATAAATAGTACTTAACACAACAAAGCTCAT
>NC_068991.1:78826966-78827627 GCF_001194135.2 Octopus bimaculoides
TATATGTATATATATGTATATTTGACCGTTGACTGAACACTATTCAATTTTTTTTCTCCGTGTTTTTCTCCTTGTCTCCGTATTCTTTCTGTTGAAGAGCGTAGCTCGAAACGTCAAAGACTTTCCGTATTCCCGAGCGTCATACTAATATATACTTTTGTTATTTACACCACCTGTCCTCGTCTGTTGTTATTATTTGTATATTCTCCCATATATATATATATATATGTATGTGTGTGATACATATATGATATATGTGTGTTTATATGTCTGTGTATTCTCTATTTTCCAAAGGTTCAAGTAGAAGCTATCGTCAAAGTACCCAAGAATAGCGCCATCTCATTAAACGACGTGATTAATGTTACTACTGATATTTACATCAACGATTCTCTGGTGGAGACGACACAATTGGCGCTAACTGTCGTCGATGCATTTACAGAAGACTTCCTGGATTGGGTTCGTAAAGTTCCATTATATGTGACAAATCGTTGCGTGGTTTTCACTTTATTGTCAATGTGTGTGTCATGGCAAGACATATTTTATACTGAGCTCTATGATTTGGCTTTTTCTTCTATATCCGAATTCTGAATTTGAACGTAGAAGATATCTGTCCATCCATGTCAGATATCTATCTATCCATGTTATATATATATATATATAT
>NC_068991.1:78828550-78830320 GCF_001194135.2 Octopus bimaculoides
ATATATATATATATATATATATATATATATGTGTGTGTGTGTGTGTGTGTGTGTGTGAGAGAGAGAGAGAGAGAGAGAATATCTTTCTGCGTTGAAAAAGGAGAGATAGAAAGAGATAGATAGATAGAGAGGGAGAGAGGGACAGCGAGTGCGTATTCTTTTATTTTTTTTCTTGTTTCAACTATAGGGCTATGGCCATGCTGGAGAACCGTCTTGAAGAGTTTATCTCTTTTGGGGACCACATCTCCCCCAATTACTTGTGTGTATGGTGAATTCTTTAATTTTTGTGCGATGTCTAACAGTTCAATTTTGTTTTACATTGTAGATGACAAATGACAACACAACAAATCTTATAAGTGCTGCTGGAACACCAGTTACGAGCGCTGAAATTGGAGAAGTCTTTGATTTGAATATAAACTTATCCATTCCAGTTAATTCATCAAGCCTTGTTAAATTCAATGTTTCTGTACCAGTGACCGAAACTGCCCATTTGACCATACGAGATATTAAATACAACGGCTCAGACCAAGATATTGCTTGCATTGACGGTGCTGAAGTTAATTTTGCCTCAACCAAAAATACCAGTCAAATTGATAAGGGCGAAATGGATTTTGGTATTGTCACTAATACAGGTAGGAGGCTGTGTGGCAGATATTATTTTAATAACAAAGTTTCCTAAAACTACTACTGCTACTAATAATAATAATAATAACACATTTCATTATCCGGTTCTCGTTTTTATCTTCTTAGGTGTAACCCGCAGAATATTGCAACAAAAGGAACTATATTTCAGTACAATTCATGTTATTTTAACATTACAAATGGCAGATGCCAAGGAAAATACAGATCAATCAGACAAGAGCATTATGATGGAACTTCGAGTTGGTAGTTTTATCGGTACTCTAGATCATATTGTGAAAGTCAATAGAAATGCTAATAATGCCCCGAAACTGTACTTTGAGGCCGGCTTTAACGATACGGGAAGACCTTTGTTGTACGTACAATATTTTGAATCTTTTTATAATTTTCATTTGCTGATCAAGTTTGTAAGTGTATGTGACAGTAAATGTATTTTGTCGATGGTATTTAAGGTCAAAATCGGCTCTGAGTGAGCAATCCTATTATAAAACTCTGTAGGACGTACTCCTTTGAGAATACCATATGCACCAATGATAACTGCATGGCATTTAGGATTATCCCTACCATTAACTGTAGAACTCGAAATGTAGTTTACAGCATAAGATGCATAGAAGCCGCTTGTAAAAACATAGGGGAGACATCTAGGAGCATTGCGGAACGACTAAATAAACATTTGAGACAATATGACGACAAAAAAAAGTCTTTCGACAAATACGGGAGTGCATCCTCATAAATGAAACTTCCCCAATACTAAATAGGAAATATACTTAGTAGATATAATAACCCCATACCCACAGTTTACACAGGTAGAGTAGAATAGTTAGTGGGCTGTTATGTAGAAGGAGGTATGTATGTATGTGTGGGTGTATGTATGTATGTATGTATGTAAGTGTGGGTGTATGTATGTTTGTGTGGTGTATGTATGTGTGGGTGTATGTATGTATGTGTGGGTGTATATATGTATATATGTAAGTGTGGGTGTATGTATGCATGTGTGGATGTATGCATGTATGTAAGCGGGTAAGACAAAATGAGAAATATACAGAATAAAGAATTGTGTACCGGTTTCGGCATTAACGTCTTACTTACGTAACAACATCCGTGTTCTCTTCAGCACAATCGTTCTAGAAT
>NC_068991.1:78836114-78837854 GCF_001194135.2 Octopus bimaculoides
AGAGACAACAAGTTAGAAGTTCATGTAGGTGTTATGCCTAGGGTACCATATATTTCGATTTGTACATAGTGTTGTTCTAGAGAATGTTTAAGAAACCATAAGAAAATTATGTTTGTTTTAATATTTGAGATCATATAGACAGTATTTTACGTAGGATATGGGCAGTTCCCATGAGCACTATCCTTTGAACTTCAGCCATTTTGGGGTTTCCTGGTATCTGAGCTAGGTAGTAATCAGCCCGTTTCGCTGTCATTCCCAGGGCACCTATGACAATAGGTATTGTTTTAGTCTTATTATTATTATTATTATTATTATTATTATTATTATTATTATTATTATTATTATTATCATTATTATTATTATTATTATCATCATCATATTAAAACTCACTGCCTATTTTGCTGGGTATGATGGAAAGTGTCAGCTGTCCACAGCCAGCAGATTTTGGTGACACTTGTTTTCTGGTCATGCTGCAAGAACCTTGCAAAGAATATTTGCAGTTCCGAACAATGCTGATTTTTGTAGGTGTTCTACCTTCACACTTGCACCAGTCTTTTTCACCCATGCTGGTAGTTGAGTGATAATAGGTGCACTCGTAAGTGCACCAGTTACTCTTGCTATCACCTCTACTCTCTTCACTGACCGCAACCTTCGTATTTCCCACTTTAAATCGTCATAGTTGTTTATTTTTTTCTTCTTCTTTCACATTGGTCCTCATGTCACCGGAACATGATATGTCTATTATCATACATGTTGTTTATTTTTTATTCACCACAACAATGTCCGGTTTCCGGTGTCTGATCTGGTGATCGCACTGGATCATTGCATCCCACAGGATTTTGCAATTCTCGTTTCCGGTAACTCCTTCTGGAGTATTCTCACACCCACTCTTTGCTCTTTGTAGGCTGTGATTTCCACAGCGGTCCCAATGGATCATTCTTGCCACATTGTCATGGCGTCTTTTGTATTCGCGTTTATTATTATTATTATTATTATTATTATTATTATTATTATTATTATTATTATTATTATTATTACTTAAAAGAATTTGGTTCAGCCCCCATGCGACATAAAGTGTCGTAGTCGTCTTACAGAAACTTATCTCTTTCCAGCTCGGGGGACTGAATGAGGGAGATACAGGGTGTGTTTCTAGTTCATTGAGCCTGCATCTCTCCATTCTGTTAACCGATCTTCAAAGAACCAAGTTCCTGTAAGAAGACTACGAAATTTTAAGTCGCATGGAGCTGTATCAAACTTTTAAATACTAGTATAAATAACTCCTAATTAATGCGTTGAGTGTCTCTTCATTTAGTTTGTCTACTCAGTCGTATATATATACACGTATTACACCTATTACACATACACAGACAAATATATATATACACATATACACATACACTCATTACATACACACATATATATATGTATATATATGTATATAGATATATATATATATACATATTTATATACTGAGGGTGATAAATTGAATATTAATGTAATTAACATCAATTTAAAACCAATGGCCTAGCATATAAAAAATTCTGAAAATTGAGAAAAATTGTAATACATGCGTATATATATATATATATGTATATATATGTATATAGATATATATATATATACATATTTATATACTGAGGGTGATAAATTGAATATTAATGTAATTAACATCAATTTAAAACCAATGGCCTAGCATATAAAAAATTCTGAAAATTGAGAAAAATTGTAATACATGCGTAT
>NC_068991.1:78838022-78846355 GCF_001194135.2 Octopus bimaculoides
ATATATATAACTGTATATTTAAGTATGTATGTATGTATATATCTTCTCTTGTTTTTATTTTCGCAGTTTCAAGAATTTTTCTTCACTGACTACGTGAAATTTTCTTTTGCTGTGTCAAGGAAACCGTTTTCGTACACCAAACCCTTAGTGAACTCTACGACACCATATGAAGCGGGTGGTTATATCACGCACCACGCTGGGAGCAACTTTGCTGCGGACTATTTCTTCTCATCGCCTATGAACTCATTCGTGTTCACTGTTCAGATTCCGACAGAAACAGGTAATTAACGAAAATACTTTCTAACACAAAATGCACAAAAAATGCATTAACTGCACATATCATATATTCACTTATAGAGTGAGGTCATTTTGTATTTTTACAAGTCCACAATTTGTTCTTGAATAGAATTTTGCTGTCATATTCGGGCAGGTACGCCATCATGTCACTTGGATCTCCTCGACCGGGTTTAGAAGCAAGTCACTAACATAATTGGTCCCTCTCTGGCTTCAACTCTGTAGCCCTTGTCACATGACGTACCATCAGCAGACTTAGTATTTTCTATCTTTGTTGCCATATGAAGTGCTCTGACGAATTTTCTTTTCTAATCCCAGATCACTTTGTGCCTTTTGGCCTGACTTGAATCTCATGGCGTCTCCATCCAAATGTTATTGTTCTTCTACGAACAAGGAAGTTTTTTTTACTGTCGTAACTTTTTCCCTTGAACAACCAGATTTGAAACAATTTTCCATTTAAATGTTTTCCTCCGTATGACCTGAACTATTTCAAGTCTAAAGTAAATTTATTCCTTTCGTCCTAATTTCTCTTTCTTCGTTGCTTCTTACTCGAAGTGGCTTTTCACCTTCTTTGGGACTATAAAATATAAATGAAATAAAAAAGAAAAGCGTGAAATCACATAATGCACTCAGTGCGTTATAAAACAGAAACCAACACTAAGTCTTTAAAGGGTGACGATGCTATTGATCGCAGTTATTGGTCCATCCCATCTAAACAAAAAAAAAAAAAATGTGTCTGTTGGAAGAAAACATTACATTTTTTTTTAAAATCCGCAGACAAACCTCATTACGCGCCTGATTAAAATTCTATTGCCTAATGTCTGTCCGATACCGTAATATACGTGTATGTATATATATTGTATTATATATATATATATATATATATATATATATATATATATGTGTGTGTGTGTGTGTGTGTGTGTGTGTGTGTGTGTACACTCTCTCTCTCCCTCTCTCACACGCACACACATAATACACACACAGAGATAGATAGAAAGAAAGATAAATAGATAGATAGATAGATAGATAGATAGATCATAATAATAAAATATGTTGAAATTCTAGCTACAAGATAGACAGACCTATTTGGTTATTACTATTTGGTCGGATAAAGACGCCGAGCTGACAGAACCGTTAGCACACCGGACGAAATACTTAGCGGTATTTCTTTCATCTTTACATTCTGTCAAGCCTTGTGCCTTTAGGAGAATGGATTATTCGCTCATATATTTCTTTTAATACTGTAATAGAATGAAAGAGATTAAAAAACGAACATACTTTTAATGATTTGCTGATTTTTTTTCTCGTAGATTCGTCCTGTCAAAATTTACTGAACATTCTCGAATGCCAGGTCACGGTTCCATTAGAATCAAGCTATCAATCTGGAGGTAAACAACTGAAATAAAAAAATAAAAAATAAAAATAAACACGTATCACATTATTTTATTAGCTTCGAATAAATAATAATGATCAAAATGTTTTTATGTATGTATTTGGTTTATTTTGTAATTCAAGGATCGCTATGTTATATGGATTATGTAACTTATATAAAGCTATCTATTTGCTAATATATTTGTTATGCCATTAAAACGAAAAGCTAACCATTCCAGTTAAAAATGTTGCATGAATTTTCCCTTTCAGTTAAAAACAATTTTTGAAATGTTCTGAATGTAAATGTATACAATGTCCATTATTACGTACTAGAAACGTTCATATCATGGGAAAGATATCGAATTGGTAGACATATTTTCTTATTTTTAAGATATTTTGTTTCAGTCTGTTTTAGTTTTTTTTTTGGTGGGGGGGGGGAGGGGGTGATAGCGTCCACAATCTTGAAAGAAATAACTTTCTTAGACAGCGACTACAATATCTCATTTTCTTATCGTATAGTTTTAGCCATAAACAATTGTTAGTGTTTATCAGACGCAATAATTTGAAAGAAATCAAGTCGCTATTTCTGGCAAATCACGTGACCACATACACGCTCATTTGCTGGAGTACATTTGACCGAGTTTGAATCTCACATGTATCGGCAACTGCTGCTCTTACACGATAAACATTGCCCTGGCCTTTCTCTTGGAGAGGAACATACCAGGAGCAGTTACCTGGTCACACCTTACTAACTAATGCCTGAGTTAATTTCGGTTTACACTTTGTCAGCTTTGTCTCTTATGCTTCCATTTTCTTCAACGAAATCTCAGATGCTTTTTTTTAGTTTCACTGCTTCATTTTTTCTCTCCTTTTTTAGTCTTCCAAGCATTTATACGTAGCAACACATATGCAGCAGAGCGATACTTGCAAATTTACTTTGGCAACAGAGTTAGAGCGGAGAAGATATCAATACTCATGGAACACTATACAAGAGGAAAAGTAAAAGTTTTTAAAATGGCTTACAGTGACGATGGTATGAGCTGGGTATCGGGACCGATGGTAATTATAAATTATACCTTTCGAATAAAGCTATGATGAGACATGCAAAGGAGGCGGAACGCCGGCTGTTGTTTTTGTTCTGGTCACTCACAAGCCAACAACGATCAAACAAACCTGTGGTTAAAAAATTGCCCTTGTGTCACAAATCCCTCTTCTACTGCGTATCTGTCTGTAAGATGTTAAGATGATGGCTTGGAGAAGATTTCAGATAAACATACAAATGTGCGCGGCGGGGTGTGCAAGTGCGTGTGTGGTAAGAAGCTTGCTTCCCAACCACAGTGTTCTGGGTTCAGTCTCACTGCCTGGAACCTTGGGCTAGTGTCTTTTTCTATAGCTCCAACCAGACCATAGTCTTGCAAGTGGATTTGGTAGACTGAAACTGAAAGAAGCCGGTCGCACGCGCGCGTGTGTGTGTATATACATTTGTATGTGTGTGTGTGTGTTTGAGTGTGTTTGTCTTTGTGTCTGTGTTCTGTCTCCTTACGACCACCTGACAAACCAGTGTTGGTGTTTCTGTCCCCATGACTTAGCGACACACACACACACACACATACTTTTATGAATTTGTGTTGCAAGATACACACACACACACACACACACACACATATATATATACATATACGTACGCACACGCGCAGCATGAGGTGTTATCAAATTAATATATGTACATATATACATTCTCTCTTGCACACAATGTACATTCAACTATTTATACTCTGATATTATTTTCTCTACTAGATCACAGTAGATCATCTATACAATATAACCATTACAAGACCACTAGAATCTAGATATCTTCGCTTCTTCGTTGTGGAACATCATGGCACTGAAGATAACTTAGTTGCTCTCAAACTAGAACTTTTCGGTTGTGAAATAACTACTGATGTAACAAGTGAGTTCCTATATTCTTATAGTCCTCTATTATTTTATTCTTGAGTTCCTATATTCTTATATTCTTCTATTATTTTATTTTTACATCTTTTGACTGGATTCAGTCACTGGACTCCGGTCATAGTAAGGCCACCAAAGACCTCTTTAATTTTTTCACTGCAGTCCTCATTTTATCGATCTCTATCGAAATTCTAAATCTCAACGCAAAAGGGACCGTAGCATACACAACGCCAATTTTAAACATGTATACACATAAATGCAGACACACAAACACATTGGCATTGTATTTATATACACACACATATTTTGCATGGCATTTATATATACACACACATGAATACCTCTTATTCTTTTATAGGTTTCACCCATCTTTATATACACCACCAGATTCTCTACAGTTTACTCATCAAGCATTCCACTCACAAACAAATGGCATATATATATATGTATGCGTGTGCTTAAAATATATGAGAATTCGAAATTTCCCCAAGACACCTGATGAAGGCTGGAGGGTATATCAGCCGAAACGTTGTGTTAACAACAAACAAGATGAGGACAAATTGTCAATTGTAAATAATGTAAATAATGTACATAATTCCTCATCTCTTAAATATAGAACTGTACTTTTCAGTTTCTGTTCGAATTAGTTTCATATTCGGTGTATTGATGTAGTTTTATATGCTAATCAATGCCATGAGATTCATTTTTGCTTTAAACCAATAAATAAGTTTGCAAATTTTGGGTAATTTTAGCCAATCGTAAGCTCAGACACATTCATGCCTGTTTCCATAGTTAGAAGCCAAACATGAGAACTCTTTTGCTTGCGACAAAACACGTGTTGACAAATGTATTTTATTTATTGAAGTGGTCGTGAAATGTACTAAAAATAACAGCTAAATAGGTCTTAAATCACGCACGAAAACTTTTTGGGGGTGGGGTGCGCGACCGTATGAATTTCCGTCAGTAGAATACAAATTCGCAAAACTTTTCTGGAAATCCCCAAAACTAAAAAGAGCTACGAGGGGTTGTGTGGTGTTCATAAAGCAGAATTCCGTCAATATTTCATTTGTTTACGGTTGACAGCATGTGCTTTTCCGCACAAAATGACTGCATCCAAATCCTGTTTTCTGAATGGGGAAAATGATCAAACTTTAAACCTCTATAACTTTTTTAAACACTTTTTCTCGAAAAAGTAAAATATCTCCTGAGATTCAGTTTGGAAAATTACACTGATACACCAAATTTTAAAATTGTCAATAAAATTTTAAATTTCTACAAGTGCAACCAAACAGAAAAGATCCCCACCACCAACTCCCTAAAAAATATAACACTAAAATGTGAACAAACCACTCGATCGTTATATTGAGGTTTAATTGTTATTCTGTATATTTTCTTTTGAACAGATGTTTGTGCAAACGCTCCGCCACTGCAGTACCCGACCGGTATGTATCCGTTTTATTTCAATGTGAATTTTCATAGAAATTATATTCTACAACTTTTGTGTGCGCTATGTCTTTTATTTCAATTTTCAATTTAAAGATATCTTAATGGAAGTTTGGCTGCCTGTGTTGATGGAGCGGAGTAGGTGAACGGATATAAAAACGAAGTATTTCAAACGCAAAATTATAGTAATAATAATAATAATAATAATAATGATAATAATAATATGGAAAAATACCTTAGGAATGAGAACCAGGTTCGAAATTTCCCCAAGACAGCTGAAGAAGGCTGGAGGGTATATCAGTCGAAACGTTGTGTTAACAACAAACAAGATGAGGACAAATATCGGTTGAATGTAAATAATGTAAATAATGTTACAAAGAATAAGTCCTGAGGTCGATTTGTTCGACTAAAGGCGGTGCTCCAGCATGACCGCAGTCAAATGACTGAAACAAGCACACCTCTGCTAAAATTATAATTTCGAACTCTGCTACCTCACTACCTTCAACTAACTTTTTTAACCACCTAATAAATATTACGTTCCCCCTACCACATGTCATGGACGCTTCTCTCTCTCCCTCTTTTTCTTTCTCTCTCTTTCTCCCTCACTCTTCACTTTATCCTCTTTTTCTCTCCCTCCCTCTTTTTCTTTCTCCCTCTTTTTCTCTTATCACGTGAAAGTGTTACCGACGCTAAAAAGAAAAAAAAAACACTTGCCGTTCTTTCCATCTTGACTTTGTGCTGTGCAAACATTTCTTGTGTTTGTTTATCGGATTCTGTTTTTATGCTTTTATATTTATAACTTTCAAATAATGATTTTTCTGCTACATTCCATCAAATACACACACAAACATACCTGCCTACACACGCACACACACACATGCACACACACACACATACACACACGCATATTCACTTACACATACATACACATACGTATATATACACATGTATTCACATATACAGGGTGCGATGGGCAAATTGTCACAATTTTATATTTTTAATTTCATGCATGCGCATTGCTTTTGATTTTGTCGACTATACGCAGTATAGTAGGGTCAGCTGGGAACTGTCTGTGAGAAAAAACAGCGCCATGACGCAATTCACTCTGTCAGAAATTTGGAAACTACATGATGTTCTGTTTGGAATTCGCGCCAGAAACTCCAATATAAACATGTACCGAAAGTGATAAAAATCAAACATCCAGTCAACATGATGGTGTTTGGAGTGATCACTAGTGTTAGCGACGTTATGCTTCCATTAATCTTCCTACACGGCCTCTGACTCAACAATGAGGCTTACATCACGTGCCTGGAGTAGGTACTGCTGCCCTGGATCAAGAGGGTGGTTGCTGGAAGACCCTGTGTCTGTATCAGGGCTCTGCACCCTGCCACACAAGCAGAAGAACCGAGTCCTGGCTGTCAGACAATTTCTGCGACCACATCACCCCTAACGTCTGGCCACCTAACTCCCCAGACTGAAATTCCCTTGATTATTATGTGTGGGGCGCAGTTGAACGAGAGACCAACAAAACTCCTTGTAACACTAAATATGAACTGAAGGCAAGGATTATGGCTGCATTGACCAACTTAAACAAGAAGACCATCCAGAAGAGCTGCAGGAGATTCCGAAGTCATCTGGAGGCCATGGTTGAAGCCAATGGCGATTTTATTGAATAAATTTACTCTTTAGTATTTCAAGATAGTCTTATGTAATTTTGGTAAATATATTTCATAAAATGAGATGTCAGTGTTATTTTCCTATTTGCGTAATTTAGACGACAATTTATTCATTGCACCCTGTATATTTATACATGTGTTTTTGATGGGAGGCGTGCATGCTCTGCGTTGGTTAAGAAGCAGTGACGACTGGGAATGATGTAAATATGATTATAAACTGAAGCTTATAAGCGTTCGCCGTATTTTGGCGAGAGAAAATAGTCTAATATTAGGATATATAAGCCCTCGACGGTAAAAAATAGATAATGGCTAAAAATCTATCGAGGGCGTATATGCTCCAATATCAGACCATTTTTTTAATGCCAATATACGGAGAACGCTTATAATCTTAAGCATATAATTATATTTACACCATATACATATGTGTGTGTGTGTGTGTGTGTGTGTGTGTGCGCGTAATACATATACATACACACGCACATTTATTTGTTCGCACATACAAATGCATCGACATAAGTATCTGCATAAATACTCAGTACTACATACATGTATTATATGCATATCTCTTGTTACTTTTCCCAGGATGGTACCACAGAGGATTTTTAGAAGTGGATTCGAAAGTTTACGTCTGCGATGCCAATCCTAAGAAGTATGACCCCTCTATAAAACAATTTACTTTTGTTATATATAAACCTTCTTTATCGTACAGGTCACCGAATACTCGTCCTTCTCCTCCATGCCAAATGCTTCCGACAAAAATCGAGTTTATACCACATAAACAAATTTTTTTCTTTTTCCCGTGTAAACTCGCTGGGGGTTCGATCTCTTAACGACAATGTAAGCTTCATACAATCAAGGTATCCTTGGCCTGAAGTGTAGCTTGCGGTCTACCCCTAGTTTTGAATAATTTCCTACTTCCGAGATTCCGCTAGTTATGAAACATATGTAGCCTGGATTTTATATCCTCCATTCCCTGGTTTTTAAAATGTTTATTCGTATATATAACAACTGCTGTTGCTAACCGCGAACTATAAAATTAACTCTTTTCAGCTTATCGTACTTCGATACAGGAGAAATTCACAACTTTCTGCGTCAAAAACCCACAATTGTTCCTGACAGTTTTTAAAGAATATTTTTTACGGATTGGTTGAAGCTCACTGACATTCTACACATCAGTCCTTGGAGCTTACCTACGAAAGAACTGATAACCAAAAGACTAATGCTCAATCTGTTCTAAATCCTAAAATCTATTTCTAATCAGTGTAACTGTTCCAGAAGCAGGTGAAGTGGCAAGACGAAAGAAAAGGCGTCAGTGAATAGCTATAAAGACAGATGGACTATCATAGTTGTACGAATATATTTACTTAAGATGTTACATAGTATTAGAAGATATAATGAGAGGTTTACAGCTGTTTCGATGCGTCCTGTAAGTAGTAGATATCGTTAAACACGTGCAATTACGTGTAATAAATGCATATAAAGAAAAATTATATCAGTACACTTAAGCCATGATACATATGTACCTTCATAGTTGTACGAATATATTTACTTAAGATGTTACATAGTATTAGAAGATATAATGAGAGGTTTACAGCT
>NC_068991.1:78846675-78861910 GCF_001194135.2 Octopus bimaculoides
ATTATATCGATCCGATATTTCTTTGTTTGTTACTGATTTCAGTTATGTCTATTAGTTGAATGGTGAAGTGACTTTTTGACATTAAGTGATGCAGTTCCGCGGACCACTTTACATCGATAGGCACAAACATAGCGAGACATACATATCTATGTATCTGTCTGTCTCTCTGTCTCTTTCTCTCTGTCTCTGTCTCTCTCTCTCTCTCTTTCTATCTATCTATCTGTCTGTCCGTCTCTCTATCTATCTATCTATCTATCTATCTATCTATCTATCTATCTATCTATCTATCTCACACACATTCTCTTTCTCTCTCTTTCTCTCCATGCCTGTCTATCTATTTAACTACAGCCTATTTAATTGTCTGTTTGTAGGTATTCGTGTGTATCTGTGTGTGTGTGTGTGTGTGTGTGTGTGTTCGTGTGTGTGTGCGTGTGTATTTTTCTCATGGTTCTTCATGTGAAACCCTTTTGAAAATGTTAGGGATAGTTCTTCATTCTAGGAGGTCCCATACTCACTGGTTGCAATTGACTTGCATTTCAATAAAAAGAATTTAGAAATTGGATTTCCCCTTTCTTCTTCTTCCTCCTCTCCGGGCCAATCAATTCACTCGTCTGATTTCCATCACGACACTTGCAATTTTTATACAAAAGAAATAATTAAATAACGATAAATCTAGTTTAACATTATATGTAATATAATTCTTATTTCTACTCCTATTCAGAGACTTACAGATGTTCTGCTATTATTCAGAAGACGGTATGAGTTGGTATCGTAAGTATTATATTTATTTATCAATAATCTAACACTTCGTTTTTGTATTTGTTTTGCATTATACAATAACAACTGTACTGAAACAATGCATTTCATATTCTTCAAAATCCCCTATGAAATTGACCATGCATTCTTTTCTTTACCCACATATTTTCAGTTTCATTCGTTTTCAATTTCTTGTCTAGTGCTTTATCTTTGCAATCTTTCATCCTACACTAGCCTGACCGTCCTACTTCTAATAATAGCGGTGCTTTAATGCTGTGTTCGCATCCAATAAGTCCTCTTACCCTTCTTTTTCTTGGTACATACAGTCTGTCTGTGTCACTTTTTGGGTGGAGTGACCCAGATCTAGTCAGAAACTTCCTTGTCCTTCTACCTAAGCTGTTTAGTTCGTCTACTGTCCATGCGATTTACCCCTGCTCCATATCTAAGGAGTGAAACCACCCAGGTGTTGATAGCTTCGATCTTATTCCGTCCATTTAATTTCGACTTAAGGATCAGTCTCAGTCTGCGCAAGTACTCCACCTCGAATTTTTCTGTCATTTCTTTCTCCATCAATTTATCCATTTCCAAAATCCCTAAGTACTTATGGCCCGCTTCATAACCTCCCCCGATGGTATCATTAGCCCGTCCATACATTTGATTTTGCCTCTCTTCAAGACTAACACACTACATTATTTACTTTTAACCTGCATGTTTGTCCCAATCACTCGCCGAGACACCCCCAGCGTTCTAGGGCGAGTGAAGGAGAAGAGATGTTACAGTATAACTGAAAGCTTGGGGTGGGCAAGTGGCAGGGGCAGTAGCGAAATATCTTCATTTAATACAACACATACATTTAAATTGATGGAGTTTTTCTTAGGATGTGAGCAGTAACTGTCAGCACAATCTTTTGGATTTCTCTGAGACATGGTTCTCCTGGAATCTTACCTAGATGTTTCTGACATCCCTTTCTTATCATAACAAAAGTTTCAAGTAGTGCCTTTTCTTGTGACTCAAAGTGGCAATACTCTCATTAGAATGCGAGTTGTACCCCAAAATGCTGTACTCTGGATCACTTCGAGCCTGACAGAAGCTCCAATATTCTTATATCTTTTTCAAAGCTCTTGGAAACTGCTCTTAATGCCTCAATTACCACCCGTATCACCATTGCTTTCCTCATGCCCCCATAACTTTTCTATCTCGCCCCTGTAACCTTATGTAACCATAATGTTTTTGTTTCCTTACATTTCACCCTCGAATCTCCTGGTATTACAACATCTATTATCTTATATGATCACGATATCTGGCCGTCTCACCGTTGTGACTTGGTCGCACTGTATGTTAAAATCTCGGAGTATTTTTGTAATGTTCGTTTTCCATTACTTCCTCTGTTTTGTGTTCCTACCATTATTTGGTTCTCTCGCGGTTTGCTTTACCGCACAACAGCCAGTGGACATATCTGACCACGTTGTCGTGTCTCCTTTTGTATTCGTATTGTATGAGCTTAAAGCACTCACTAACAATATGGCTTATACTTTCTCCCTTCTCGGAGCACATCCTACACTGTGGCGAGTGAGTGCTTTTATCAATGTGATATTTGGAGTAGTTTGTTCTGAGAGCTTCTTCTTGAGTGCTGCACAGTAATGCCTGAGTGGGCCCCTTTAAGTCTCTTTTCTGCAGCCATTGCCAGGTTCTGTTCCAATCAATCTCATCTTTATTCTCCAAGAACTGACTGTGTATTTTCTTGTCCTGGCAAATTTTCTTCATCTGCTCTTTCTCTGGTATTTATCAAATTGTCTTGGATCTACAGCTTCGTTCACTTTTAAAGTTCCCTGCATTTTCACTGCTTCAATCATTTCTTCTTGACTCCCCTTGACATACCAAGCCAGGCTGTTTTCCTCTTCCCTTACACAACCTTCATACCACACCAATCCCCGTCCTCCTTCTTTCCTCTTTAAATACAATCTTGACACTTTTAGGATGTAGTTCCTTGTTCATTGTCATTAATTTACCTGTTCTCCGGTCTATATCTTGTAATTCTTCTTCCAAGATACTATTCCTGTCCCATATCTCAATCAAAGCAACCGCCCACGTGTTAATTGCTCTAATCTTATAGCAGCCATTTAGCTTCGATCGGAGTAGAAGCCGAGTTCTCTTCAAATACTCTTTCTTGTACATTTCTTTCATCTTGTGTTCATTCATCTTATCTCTTCCAATGATACCCAGGTACTTATATCATTCGTCTCCGACTTTCCTTATAGTTTCACCATTTTCCAGCTTGATCCCATGGCTTTTACTGATTTCCCCCCTTTGTCTGAGCCTTTTCATCGCCATTGATGCCTCCCCATTGTTCCAGATCTTTCATGATGTGATTACATACAATATTTTCATGTAAAAATATATATATGTGAACCTCTGTTGGTCTCGGAGATCAGTATTTAGTTTTGTTAGATCAACAGAAGTACCTCATCTTTGTAGGTATTTGGAAACACGTGAGGGCTGTAACAGGAAGGGCGTCAGGTCTCGGAATTCTTCAACGAATTCCGTATGACTCATACAAGCATGGGATAGTAGACGTTAAACTGAAGACGACAATAATGATGATGATGATGAATATCTTTAAGTTCTTTGCATTGTTGTTTTTCTTTTTAGCACTGGATCCACGATTGGGAAACGTGAATGTCTACGACAAGGAAAAGAAAGTGTTATATGGTATCTCCAATGATAAAGTCTCCTATATGTCAAGCACGGATGGATTATTTTGGAAATCCGTTGAACCAGCTACAGTCATCGATTTAATAAACGGATGCACGCTTCCAAAATGTATCAAAGTATTGACAGTTCCTTGGCGAAATGGCACCTATCTTGGTACAGATACAGTATTTAGCAGCTTCACAATGGAGAACTGGGGAGGTAAGAAAAAATAATTATAATTTGCAAAGGCCAAATGTGTGACGCTGTTACGTGGTTAGAAGAAGATGAAAAGAATGAGAGAGAAAGAAAAGAGTGTTAGCGGTGAGAGCTGGGAGAAAGGGATTGCTATTATGTTATGGAGTTAAATAGTGTGTGTGTGTGTGTGAGAGAGAGAGAGTGAGAGAGAGAGAGAGAGAGAGAGAGAGAGAGAGAGAGAGTTAGAGAGAGTGGGGAGGGTGAGTGTATGTTTACTAAAAGGAATGTAGGAGTGGAAATGTTATGATAGTCAATACGTATATGCTCAAATCACATACTTAGAATAGTTATTTTGACTCTTTATGTTCTGAATACAAATCCCGTCGCGATTAACTTTATCTTTCATCCTTTCAGCACTTACCAGTAAGTGCTTTGTTCGACTAATTCTCTGTCCTCAAAAACACTGGACATGTATTTAGATAAGAAACCATAATATTTAGAATACCTGCACAGAGGTCTGCGTAAAGTAACAGAAAGTGTATGGAGAGGAGTGTATGAGCCTCACACAAGTGTACGAGTGGTTTAGATGTTTCGAAAATGGCCAAAAAATGTCGATTTTGACGAACGTTCTGGGAGATCCGCAACCAGTAGAATTGAGAAAAACATCGCAGATGTGTGTGCAGCTATGAGAGAAAATCGTCGAATCACCATCCATGAATTATCAGAGGATGTGCAGATTAGTTACGGTTCGGTTCAGTCCTGGAGATTTGGGTATGAGACACGTGCCTGCCAAGTTTGTGCCAAAACTACTGTCAGCTGACCAAAAGGACACTTGGAATTCAGTAGTACAAGTTCTTGATTGTGATGAGAACGATGAAAACTTTTTGAAAACTTTGCGAAGCCCTCTGAGCAGGTACCACCAAGCTTTTGACAAAATTTGATGCAGATCCTCTGTTCAACTTTGTCATGGTCCATGCGACGATCATCTGCTACACACGTTTCTCCCAAGCACTGCTGTAAACAGTGGAAGTGAGCTTGGATGTTAAAATTTAGTGTGCATGCACAGCAGAGGTCAAGGTCAATCCATGCCAAGCGGCTTTATTATGTGTACTTTAATTTTGTTACTATGGTAACAGAACACATACTTATTGATCAGGCTACGTACACTAGCAAAACTTTTGTTTTGATTTGTAATTATTTTTGCTTACCTAAATACCTAAACCTGCAGGCGCAGATATGCTTGTGTGGTCAAGAAACTTGCTTTGTATTCACGCGTTTTGGGTTTAGCTGCATTGCGGGGCATCTTGGGTAACTGGCCGCTACTATAACCTGAGGTTGGCCAATGCCTTGTAAGTATGAATTTGTGAGACTGGGAATGTGGAAGTCTCTCTTGTTTATATGTGTGTATGTGTGTGTGTGTGTGTGTGTGTGAGAGAGAGAGAGAGAGAGAGAGAGAGAGAGAGAGAGAGAGAGAGAATGTCTTTATATTTATGCGTGTTCGCCCAACACCACCACAGCTTGACAGCTAGTGTTGATTTGCCTACGTCCTATAACTTAGCAATTCAACCAAAATTGACCGATAGAACGTGTACCACATTTAAAACTAAGTACTGAAGTCGAATTGCTAAATTACTCCTTCCAAACTGGTGGCCATGCTTGGCTACAATCCAGTGACTAAAATAAGTAAAAATACATAAACGTCAGTGAAGTATGTTGATGCTTGCTTAACATAATGATTTTTTTTTTATATACTTCAGCATCATACAATGGACTTTTCAAGAAGAATAACGGTGCCTGGGAGTATAAAGCAGACTGGTCAAACTGTGGCCCTTAAGATGCAGCACACACATACACATACACACACACGTATATATGTATATATATGCACTTATATAAAACATTTAATATATTTCTTGTGACTATTTAGCCATTTTATGATCTTCACCAACTTACCAGACTCACACACACATATAATAATATAGACACCAGCTTGCTTGTCTCCTTATTTACACACCTGAAAGATAAAAGATAACTAACAGTTCTGTATTATTTCCATCTCTATTTACCTTGAAAATACCAAAAGCTACCAGAAATAAAATGATGTAAAGACAAAAAAGAAATAGCATAATCTCACTTGTTTGCTTTTCAATTCCTTTAATTATTTTTGTTTTAAAAAGCAAAATAATTGTTTCAATTTTTATTGAGCCCCTTATATATATATATATATCTTGTTTTCTTTTCATTCTATGTAAATAATATTAGTAAATAATAAATATGACAATAATATACTAAGTTTATAAGTTCATGGCCTAAATTATTTTTTCTTTTTATCCTTTATTCAATTTTTTATGTTTTTGCTTTGTTTATTAATTTCCAGCTTTCAGTCATTGGACTTCCTATATTTTGGTGAAATACCATTAAAGAATCTAAGACATTTATACTATTTCTGGTTCTTTTATTGGCTTTGTCATGTATTGAACTGAGATTGAAGGTATGTGACTGCGACAGAACCACATGGTACTTTTGTTTAACAGTAATTCTGCTATCATTCTCTATAATCCATATGTGATGTATGTGGTCAACTGGACACCCTGTCACCAGTATTTTAATCTCTTCCCAGTGCTACAATGGTCACCCTAGCATGTCTTTTAAAATGTGATTTGCAACAGAGTTCTTCAATGGCAAGAGACTTTATCTGCTCCGGTTCCTTTTCTCATATTGTAACATCTCATTTCCCAGAATAAAGTCATCTGTCATGGGGCTCAAATCCTTCCAAGCTACATGATGTCCTCACTGGTGCTAGTTACATGAAAAGCACCCAAATTTCATTGTAAAGTGGTCGGTTTTAGGAATGGTATCCAACTGTAAAAACCGTGCAGAAGTAGAAAGTGGAGTATAAAGCAGTCTTTGGATTGTTGGATTTTGTCAAACCATCCAACCCATGCCGGCATGGAATGTGGATAGTGATGATGATGATGATGATGATACACACACACAATCAATAAAAAAGACATAGAGTTTTATACATCTTGACCGTCATTGTTGGGTAGATGTCAGATGATTAGAGGTTTTGAAGCTGTGACATTGCTCCACATGCCGCTTTCCTTCTATGATGTCACAGTTTGAGTTGTGAGAAGGGTCAATTACAGTCGATCCAAGGTAAATGAATTTATCAAACCTGGATAGTTCCCTGACACGTGTGACAAGGTTCTCTTAACAAGTATTCTGCCTAGTGAATGGAGGTCATCAATCATAGTATCATTCCCCAAGAAAGGTGATCTACAACAGATGTCCAACTTCCGGTAATGAGTCTCATGAATCTCTGTTAAATCGCATATGTGCAAAGATAGATAAAGAGATATGTCTACCAGAGTGTCTTTAGAAAGAACTGTAGTTGCATTGAACAAATTCACATAATCTAATACAATACATGGATTAGGCAAACAGAATGTTCAAAAAGGTTTTATTAATCTGTCTGGGAAATGGATTCACAGCATATTATGCTTGTTAATTAGTCCGTATTTACATCTTAGAATCTCAAGTGCCTCCACGCAACATAAGTTACAACTGCCACCCCACCTTATACGGAAGTACTGTAAAAATAATTCATCATGAACTAATCAATATTTCTATCTTTCAAATCCTAATTAAGTTTTGCTAATCAAGAATTACATAATTTGTGCCCGTTATTAAAAAGAATGTACCTGGTTCCTCCACCTCAACTCAATTTTGATGCCGTACTACTGAAATAGTAGCAAACCTTATCGAGTGTATGGTCTGAACGTTTCGACATTATATTTTCTCTGGAGGCACTGGTCACCTAAAGGCTATCCCTACAGTTACATATACTATCAGATTTACTAAGTGACCAAGAATGATTAAATTATTATTGTCAGAGCCACTGTTATGAAAGGGTACACAATCAATAGTAATGTTCCTGTTAGATCGAGGTGTGTTATAAAAAAAAAAGAATAGGAAAATTGCTTGTATAATTAGAATAGCACAATATTTTGAATTGTGTAATATCGTATCATTAAAAGTGACAATATCATTGGCCAAATTAGGTGTGGTGAAATGTGAAAATTTACAATATCGACTTGCAGCAAGAAATATTTAATGGAAACCTCCTGGATTTGCAGTTTGTGTGGAATATTTTCCTTTCCATGTATGTTGCCAGCCAGGATTCACAGGAGTGCTGATTGAGGAATCTGGGTGTATTCCATGTGTGCACACACACATGATATGTTCGTCAATGAGGATTCAGTTGTTTGATCCAGTGAATTCAAGTGTAAGCAGTTGAACATTCCAGCCATGTGGAACTGTAACATAATTCTTAAGCAGAACCAGCAGAACCGGATCAGAAAAATTGTTTGAAAAGAATTGTTCGAAAACAGTTATTCGACATAAATATCATTTGTGTACCTGATATTTAATTTTATCATTTTTGTTTAAATAAAATAAAAAAATTTAGAATAAATAACATGTATAATTGTACTTTTGAGTAATTTTCATTCATACAATTTTCCATTCGAAGAAATGTCTTTCGAACAATGTTCACATTATCAGCATAACACTGTGTGGCCATGCTTCATCTTTTGAATTACTAATACAATCTACCTAATGGGCTTCTATATAGTTTCTACCAATCCATTTTCACTCATAAGATATGGGTTCAACCGGAGTTGTAAATATGTCATTTGCTCAAAATGTCAAACAGGGTAATTGAACCCCATACCTTGTAGGTAACAAACTTAACCATTCACCTGTACTGCACCTATACAAAGTTAGAGAGAGAGAGAGAGAGAGAGAGAGAGAGAGAGAGAGAGAGAGAGAGAGAGAGAGAGAGAGAGAGAGAGAGGCATGCAATCATATTTAATACGTCTGTGCAGAAGAGAATGAGGACAAAAGGCCTTTGCTATAGAATTTGTCTCATGATATTAAATTCTTCTCATGGACAATATCTGAAAACATAGATATTGTCCATGAATGACATTATTGTAACAAATGGCCCATGCATTTCTGCATCATGTGCTTCATCAGCAGTGAATACCGAATCCGTTGTTCATACACCAGGAAGAAAAGCCATTTGTATCTCTAAACAACAGATAATACATTTGCTGAAATGTGCAAAGCTTGATCAAGCTGGAACCAGATGCACGTGAAGTAGTGTTGATGAAAACAAAGATGTGGACAATTACAATTAACAACTTCCAATAAACTCAGACATGGAAAGACCTTCCACATCTAAGTTTATATATATAAAGCAAATACACACATACAGACACCATTCATACACAAACTGTTTCTGTCTACCAAATTTTGCTCACAAATCTTCGACCCATCTGAGACATTTGTGCATAATACAGCATAACAAGATTTAACTAGGGAACACGTCATTGCAAAGCTAACTTTTTTTTTACAACAGGTCAATTGTTACTCCAGCCACCTTGTGCTGTGTGGACAATACTGGACTGACTTGGTACCTCAACTTAAGTACCTAATTCAACTGAACCTTAATTATTTCTTATATATATATTGTAGTACTCCATTGGTTACAATGACGAGGGTTCCAGTTGATCCGATCAATGGAACAGCCTGCTCGTGAAATTAACATGCAAGTGGCTGAGCACTCCACAGACATGTGTACCCTTAAAGTAGTTCTTGGGGAGATCCAGCTGACCCTTTGAAATACAGGAACAACAGAAACTGCAAGAATGTGTGAGAGAAAGTTGTGGTGAAAGAATACAGCAGGGTTTGCCACCACCCCTTGCCATAACCTCGTGGAACTTTTAGGTGTTTTCGTTCAATAAACATTCACAACGACCGGTCTGGGAATCGAAACCGTGAGTCTACTGCCCTAACCGCTGGGCCATTGCACCTCAACAATATACATATACATATATCGGTTAAAGTAGTGATGAAAGCAAGCAATTAGTCAAAATAAGACTATGGTATTTAAATTCATTTAATTCAATCTGCTTTGACTAATTGTTTACCTTTCTTCATGACCTTAACTGATACCTACTGGCTTCAAGGTAAGCCACCAACTGCTAGTTTTTTTCTGAACAAGACTTTCACACAACTACAACTTCATCTGTTGTTTGAACTGGGATTTTGGTGAATTGCCTATTGGCGCACTCAGAATGGATACCTGTTAGTTTAAGTTATCTTGACGGGAAATCCTCATATCTCGTGTATATATATATATATATATAAAAAAATCTACAGATATGTATACAGTATATAAATATATGCTTTGGTGGAAGATGAAGAAAGTAAAAAGACTTTCAAGTTTTAACAATTTTGATTTTTAATACTTTATTTGCAGTGTTGGGGGATGAGGGGAGACAAAAGAGTCAATTGTCTCTTCAGGGTCTCCTTTCTCTTCAGGAGAGATTAACTCTCCACATCTGATGGAAAAAGAATTTACACAGGAAATTCCAGGTACATATGTATGTATGTATGTGTGCATGTGTGTATATATAATATATGTATATATATATATATATATTATATTTGGGTTGAAACAATATGTTTGGGATAATCCAAGAAAAAAAATATAATAGAAATGCAAGAATGCAAGGATTAGTACATGGGTGTAATGGGGGGTGGGAGTGAAATATATACTTCAAGTGGACTTAGTTATGATAGAATGGGTTATTGATGTTCGGACCAAAGAATATAGAGTCAGCATGATTCAAGAAGTAAGGAGAGACTGTTATCTCTGTAGCAGGAAAGAGGGACAGAGAGAGTTCCAGAGTTCCAGAGTTGTACAATGGGGCTGCGAGGAATTACCGAGTCAGGTGGAGGAGGATATTTTTTGCTGAATGCTAACCAAATTGAGTATACAGGTCAGTGAGTATTCATGTGTGCATGACTCACTGACCACTTGTGTGAGTATCCATGTGTGTGAGTGTGTGTGTATTTGCATACTTGTAGTAAATAGTCTTCCAGGTATTTGAAGTGTTGTGTATTTTCACTTTGCAAAGGGTTAATCATCACTTAACGATAAAATGGAGTGGAGGGGGATCTGGTGAAAGACAAAGAGGGAGATAACCAAAAGAGAAAGAGAGAGAGAGAGAGAGAGAGAGGGTGATAGCAAAACAAGGAAGATGGTGGAAGAGAGAGAAGGGGAGAGAGAGAGAGAGAGAGAGAGAGAGAATGAGGGGAGCAAATTTCACTGAAGACTGATTTACAGTGGAAACTTGTCACCTGGTGCGTACAACCAACCAACAAACTCCAAAAACAAATAATGTGAAGAGGAAGAGGTAAAGCCATATTTTCCAGTGTCCTTCTTTGGTAATTCCTTTTAAACGATGCATAGTTTTCTGTAGAAGACCTGTTGATCCTTCAAAATCTGAATCCTAGATGGAAAGAAAAACTGGAGTAAAATACTGAAAGGAACATGGGGTTAGAAAATAACTATTTTTAAATATCACAACGGAGGATATTCAGCAACAATACTTTGGAGTAAAGATTGTTTGCCAACATAACATGGCCGAACAATTATTCTGTGCTGATGAAGGGAAATTACCTGGAAATCACAATACACAGATATTGTTTTGAGCTGAGTGGGGGTGCTAGATTCCCTTGTTCGAAAATATAAGGACACACATCGTGTCATATAGCCAGCTGGAGATGATGTCTCCTGGGGCTAAATTACAGCAACATTAGTCCTAAACCAGGACTGCCATGTTATGTTGGCAAATAATCTTTACTCCAAACATGTGGTTGATTTCAAATGCTTGAACAAGGTTACAAAACACATGTAGAGAAAGGGGCACAGTTGATTGGTACATATGTTATTGACTAATTGCAAATGGCACCTGTGCCGGTGGCACATAAAAGCTGTGCATTGTGTTCATGAGCAACAAACTTTATTTTCATGTTGCACCAGTTTAGTCAGCTGTAGAAATGAGCTGTGACATCACTGGTGCCAAGCTGTATCGGCCCCTTTTGCCTTTCCTTTGAACAACATCAGTGCCTTGGCAACGGCAGACTGTTATGCTGGGGCAACTGTTGGTCTGGAGGGGAACTTTCTAAGTGCAATCGCATGGTCATTCATGGCCAAAGGAGGCCTTCACTCTTTCAGTATTTTTGTTTCGTAGAACAGTGCAGTTTACTAGACTGGCACTAAACTCCCGATTGTAAAGTATCAAGCAGGTAAGACTCCACAGTGTGTCTCTCGAAGAAATTAGTTCAGCTCAGCACTGTTCATTTGACATTTCTAGTGTTGTCTGTTTAACTCCAAGTCAAACTTGATCAAGCCCAAAACTATGATGAAGGCCATGACAACCAACAGCATCCTCATTTTTCATGACAACCAACAGCATCCTCTTTTTTCAGACTGAATATGTAAGAAAATTCAATGTTTTTACACAATGAACATTTAGATTTAATAGAAACTTGTTCAATTTTACTGGGGGTGGGGGAGAAAACCTCCGAAGAAACAGCTTACCATTTGATCCAGAAATGTGTTCTGTGTCCGTATTTCTGTACCTATATCAATGCTGAGCTGCAAATATAAAAAGTTAAAGAATATCATCATCGTTTAATGTCTGCCTTTCATGATGGAATTGGTTACAACAAGAAATTGCTAACTTGAATAATTGCTTGTTAACTCACATTCATATTTATTCTTTTCTACTTTAGGCACAAGGCCTGAAATTTTGGGGAAGGCAGGGCAGTCGATTAGATTGACCCCAGTATGCAAATGGTACTTAATCTATCGACTCTGATAGGATGAAAGGCAAAATCGACCTCGGTGGAATTTGAACTCAGAATGTAAAACAGATGGAATACTGCTAAGCATTTCGCCTGCCATGCTAATGATTCTGCCGGCTTGCTGCCTTCACATTCATGTTTATTGTGAAAGAACTAAGACCAGGTAAAGAATACTCATTAGTAATGGCAGTTGACCAGGCAACCCCTCTGGTGCTGGTTTGGTCTCTGTCATTTCTTTTTATGAAACACACTTTCCTATACACACATAGGTAGAACAGAATTTGTTGAGATAGATTTCTTTACAACTGGATGCCCTTTCTGTCAAAATTTCTCAATTGTTTCTAAGTTAGGAACAATATTTTCCCGTGGGTTGACATGTTTTCATGGAAGATTGGAATTGAAGGACACCACCCGTGTGATGGCGACACACATTTAAAACTATTATATGATGTCAGGACAAGGAGAAACTAACACATACACACGCACAGACAGACACACACACATAATAGGGTTCTTTTAGTTTCTTTCTACCAAATCCACTCACAATGCTTTGGTTGGCCCAAGGCTAGAATAGAAGGCATTTGCTCAAGGTGCCACGCAATGGGACTGAACCTGGAACCATGTGGTTGTGAAACAAATGTCTTAACCTCACAGCCATGCTCGTCCCTGAATAGTACTAAAGACTCAATTTTCAATTACTATCCTCTCTATGGGGTTGAGTATAATAATTTCCTATGAAATCACAGGCTTCTTGACATTTTGTGCTCAAATAAGAAACCTGAAGTGAAAGGACCAGTTAAGACAGAGTTATCTCTCTTAGATGTTGTCTTAAGAAAATATGGAAATAAGAATTTCCAAAGCTAGAAAGGAACCATTGATGTTGATTTCTTTCACTTTTATATCTTCAGACCTGTAACGTGAATGCAGTTGATCTGCAAGTTGAAGACTGCAGGAATAAAACATGGACAGAAAAGTAATCCCAGAAGGTTGGTACTCTATAAGAGGAAGGATTAGTACAGTTCTATATTTAAGAGATGAGGAATTATGTACATTATTTACATTTGAAGGATATTCAGTGACCTCAATAATAATAATAATAATAATAATAATAATGATAATGATAATGATAATAATAATAATAATAATAATAATAATAATAATAATATAAAAAAATACGTTAGGAATGAGAACCCAGGTTCGAAATTTCCCCAAGACACCTGATGAAGGCTGGAGGTTATATCAGCCGAAACGTTGTGTTAACAACAAACAAGATTAGGACAAATATCTGTCGAATGTAAATAATGTAAGTAAGGAAGGATTAGGTATGGTGGTTATGGGGAGTTTAGAGACAAGGCAGAGGTCAGGTGTGACAAAACATAGAAGATAAAAGGGAACTGAAACTGTTTATTTACCGATTTCAGGGCCTTTACTTTACCCTTGAGCGAACTTTCTAACTTATCATTTTCACCTTCAATAAAACTATTTCCAGGTGCGTCATGTGTTGTCTGAATACCTACAAAAGAAAAAAAAGAAAATAATAAAATACATAAAAATATGGACAAAGAAATTGTTACAACAAATGCATCAGTTGTTTATAAGCCATTTAAAAAAACACAAAAACCGTTAGATTCACTTCAACATTTAAATTTAATTTGCCAAAATACTTTTGTCGCTTTGAAACTGCGACTTGTTCACTGACAAAATTCTGTGCTGCATCTGAGAAAGTAACAGTTAGTTCATGATATATATGCATGTGTGCCTGTATGTATGGATGTATGGATGTATGTATGCATACTAATCATATCTGTCAGGCATGTGGAAGGGAGTGTGATTTGGCGGAAGGACTTAAACGACATGCAAAAGTACATGAAGCCCAGTTACAACCACAGCTGGCTATTGCCGGTAAAGGTTTTAGCTGCCAATTCGGTACAAGACACTGTAGATCTTTAGCTGGGCTAAAAAGCCACGTTCGATCACAGCACCGTTAACAGTTAAGCCTCGTGCAATGGCCATACTCGATAACGAGGAGGCAGCCATCATGTGTGCATGTAAGTATGTGTGTATGTATATGTGTACATGCCTATACTTATGTATGTAATGTACGTACATACTTATGTATGTATGTGAGTATTTAGGTATATAAGTGTGTAGAATGATGTTGGTTTATGTCATATGCAATTTTCCAGCTTTAGCAGACAGTTGGGAAAGCTACCAAATATACAACATTGCAACACAGGAAAGGACTAGCGTTACATACTGTAACCCCTACTAGAATATATGTCATGGTCCCTGGCAAATGCCAATAAACTCATAAAAAAGATAGATTTCTAACTTCAGCACATACCACAGATACTTTAAGGGCCATAAGTGAAGTCCACGAGCATTTTGTCTGGCCTTTAACAATTCTGACAACCCTGCTAGAAATAGCAACCAAATTTCCCTGATGCTACAGTTTAGGGTCTATAACCCTTTGGCATACACAAATGCAATGCTTATCTATTCATAGTTGTGAATCAATCATGATTTATCTTCAAGTTTTGAGATTTCAATAATTTTTATAATGACACTGTAGGGTAAGTGTGAGATGCTGGATCTGGTCATAAATTTGGACATAAAGCAGATGGAATATTGTGGTCAGATATGGGCACTTCAAATGCTAAAGGGTCAAAAAGAAAAGAAAGAAGATATAGAGAGTAATGTTGCTGTTGATCCCTGCTGGGGATGGGTCAGTGGAACATTTTCTATAGGGACTGGGAAAAAAGGGGATGGCGGTAGGGATAGCAGACGCATCTTTTAATTGCCCTAATTTTCAAAAACATTTTCTATAGGGACTGGGAAAAAAGGGGACGGCGGTAGGGATAGCAGATGC
>NC_068991.1:78861920-78865924 GCF_001194135.2 Octopus bimaculoides
TTTTCAAAAACATTTTCTATAGGGACTGGGAAAAAAGGGGACGGCGGTAGGGATAGCAGATGCACCTTTTAATTGCCCCAATTTTCAAAAACATTTTCAATCCTTATTCTTTGTCTGAATAATCTTCTGCTTTCACATTCTACGTAATATTGATGGAATAACATTTGCAAGCAATCTTTTAAGGATGACCCTATCTGTAGGGAGCAGCTTTTTGTGGTGTACTTTATTTTGTTGAAGTGTTGAAATTGTGTTTGCAAGAGAAAGGGCAGAGGTGACACCTAAAAAACAAAAAACAAAAGCTTAAAAAACACTGTCCTAGATCTACTAAGTTTGAGATAACAAAAAACAAAAAACAGAATGGTCATAATTGGAATGTCATTGTTTTGCTTATATGTCTACTACATTAGAGCTGATCTGGAGATAAAGAACAACAGAGAGAGAGGAGAGAAAGGAGGAGAGAGACAGATACAGAGAGACATGGCAGTAGGAAGGGAGGGTCTCATTGAAATCGAAAATCAAACATAATTTTGTAGATATTTACACAAATATAATGAAAAAAAAGTTGAATTTTAAAATTTTTTGCTTTTTACTTGTTTCATTCATTGGACGGTGGCCCTGCTGGGGCAATGCCTTCAAGGATTTAGTTGAAGAAATTGACCCCAGAACATTTTTTTAAACATGGTACTTACTCTATTAGTCTTTTTTGCTGAATTACTAAGTAATGGGGATATAAACAAACCAACAAACCACTTCCAGTTGTCCAGCTGTGGTCAGGGATGAACACAAACACACACACACATATATACAAACAATGGCGCCTGGTGTTGTCCTTGGTTTGTCAGCTCTGGTCAAACTCGTTAACCCTGGTCCAACCCATGCCATGGAATACGGATGTTAAATGATCACACACACCTTGATTATATGAAGTTTACATTGTTGTTAGGATGGATCATCATCATCATCATCGTCGTTTGACGTCCGCTTTCCATGCTAGCATGGGTTGGACGATTTGACTGAGGACTGGTGAACCAGATGGCTACACCAGGCTCAACTCGTAGGGGTTTCAATCAAAACCCTAACGAGTTTACACAGGATCTCCTAACCACAAGGTAAACTTCATATAATCAAGGTATGTTTATATATACAGTGAGATTCTTTTAGGTTCTGTCTACTAAATCCTCTCACAAGACTTTCATTGACTCAGGGCTATAAAAAAAGGCACTTGCCCATTGCCTATGGTGCCACACAATAGGACTGAACCCAGAACCACATGGTTGAGGAACAAGCTTCTCAACTACACTGCCATACTTAAGCATTAAATAAAACAACCTTTGAACTAGTTTTGTCATGTGATACAAAACATGTCAAATGTTTATGATCGAATAACTGAGTCCACGTCGGGGATGGGGTGGGGGAAAGAGCCCGGAAGCAGTGAAAGAAGGGTTCTGGACTATTCACAATAACAGTCCTACAATCTTTCTGATATAAAGGGCCCTGTACGAAGCATTAAGATAATTCTTCCCTTCATCCTATCCAAACTAAGCTAACGGTATCGTCTGTGACATCACGACATTAAAACACGAACAGCATTACAAATTTCCTCTTTTTTTCCTCTAGCTCCGCCGGTTCCCCCCAACTCGACTTTTTTTCAATTGACGAATTAGATTCAACGAACGAAAATTGCCCCAGTTAAAACATTAACACGATTTCTAACATAGGCAGAAAGCCACAAAGTTGTGGGCTGGGAAGAAAGAGTCAAATAACTCAGCCCAGCACGTGGTTGGCATTACATTGTTCTCCTATATTCCGCTTAGTCCAGGAACTCAAATTTCAGAGTTGGAAACCCCAGAACAAAACACTGGCGCTTCCGTCAGTCAACTACGATCAGATTTCAATTCTTAAAATATATAAATAAACAAATAAATGAAGTGTAGGAATAATGCCAATATCGATTCTGAAGGATATTTCCAATGAAGAAATTCCACTTAACCTATTTGAAACGGTGTGTCGAACAAAAATATTTACTTTCACTTCAAAGAAGGCAACGCAAAAACACAGAGTCTGAAGACTGTCAACGAGTGCAGTTCTTCTCCAGAGCAATCGAAATATGGATAGTCTTAAATATTAGTGACGCAGACATTTCACCAGCATCCTTGGAGTCGCGGACTTTACTTTAATGTAAAACATATGTTACAAGTTTTGACAAGTTGGGATGAATTGTAATGTTAGAGAAAAAAAGTGTGTGGGGATATATTTCGATGGAGCAGTTATTGCTTGGGTTAATAGAAATGCTTGGATCTAAGATCGGGGGGTGATATTTTAATTTTAGAAAAAGCCTACAACACATAAATAAAGTAAAGGGATGAAAACTTTACCCGGGTCTTGGATATGTTGTCGCCTCATCTTCAGCTGGTGTTTGTTGATCCACTTCAAAGCCGTGTAAACGTCATCAAGTTGTTGTAAACGTCATCACATTGTGTGTACTGCGTCGTCTTTTTTCTAACATTAAGTTTTTCCTAATTTTTTCTTTTGTTTTTCGTCTTTTCATTTTGTTTTGTACTAATTATTTTAAATATATTTTATTTCAGTAAAATTATAGATTTTAATTGTTTCTGCTTCACTCAGAATTCTGTACATCATAAACGAATAAATTCCGATCAAAAATAAATGTTGTACGAAAATAACAATACTGTCTTCGCATGATTATATTACACGTGTAAAACAAGTTGTGGCGTGTTTACAGTTTTGTAATCCTAGATTCCAGTTTGAAAGGAGAGAGGAGGAAGCCTGAGAAGTGTTCCATACATTCAGAAAAGAAAACTCTGATATTTATGGTTGTTTTCCTTTGTTTAAGAGAGAACATGATGTCTAATTGATCTATGATAAAAAGAAATGTCAGTGAGAAGGCAGAATCCTTACCACGCCGGACAAAATGCATTACGGCATTTCGTCCGTCATTATTTTCTGTGTTCAAGCTAGCTGAATCGTTAGCACGCCGGGTGAAGTGCTTAGCGGTAGTTCATCTGCCGTTACGCTCTGAGTTCAAATTACGCCGAGGTCGACTTTACCTTTCATCCTTCCGGGATCGATAAAATAAGTACCAGTTACGTACTGCCGTCGATGTAATCGACTTAACCCCTCCTCCGAAATTGCTGGCCTTGTGCCTTTATCTTTTACTCATTTGACTGAGGCCATGCTGGGGCGCTGCCTGAACGGTTTTAGTCGAACTGACATCAGAACTTAAATTTTTTTTAAGCCTAGTACTTATTCTACCTGTTTCCTTTGCCAAACCGCGAGATTACGGTGACATAAACACACCAACACCGGTTGTCAAACAGTGGTAGGGGAAACAGACACGAAAACACACACACACACAGCTATCGCGGGTGTTACGTTCCAAGACAACCCGCAATAGGTGAAAATCAGTGAAGTAGAAGCAGTACACGCAAAGGGAGGTAAACGATATCAAAAAGATGCAAAAGTTCTCTCCCGTGCAAAATATCGTAGGTTTGACGTTTCTGGTTAGGCGACATGCGCCCACGCACACACGCACGTACCATATCTATCTATCTATCTATCTATCTATCTATCTATCTATCTATCTATCTATCTATCTATCTGTCTGTCTGTCTGTCTGTCTCCCTTTTTTCCAATGATCTCTTTAGATCGAAATTCTGACCCCACCCGGTTTTGTTTTCCTTTCCTTCCCCAAAAGAAAAGCTCTCCTTTGTATTTTGTCCCCTCTGTGTTCAGCCCTGTGTGGCCAATAAAGAAGCATATCTATCTATCTCTCTATCTATCTATCTATCTATCTATCTATCTATCTATCTATCTATCTGTCTGTCTGTCTGTCTGCCCGCCTGCCTGCCTGTCTGTCTGTCTGTCTGTCTGTCTGTCTGCCTGTGTATGTGTATATAAGTACATACATACATGTAAGCACGTATGTATGTGTGTGTGTGTGTATATATATATATATATATATATATATATATATATATATATAT
>NC_068991.1:78869532-78872316 GCF_001194135.2 Octopus bimaculoides
TATATACATATATATATATATATATATATAAACAAAAGTAAATGAGTATATGCATATATACGTACAGGTATGTGCATACCGACATCCACCTGTATGTATAGGTGCATATCTGGGTACAGGACATTGCAAACAAACGTAGACGAGAACACACGAGCCACATAGAGAACATTCTACTTCATCAGCTACCCACGTTTTAACACCGGCGTTTCGACGAGCTTCGGGCATGTATATATGTATGCGTGTATAAGTCTGTGTTTGTCCCCCAACATCGCTTGACAACCGATGATGGTGTGTTTACGTCTCCGTAACTTAGCTTTTCGGCAAAAGAGACTGATAGTATAAGTACTAGGCTTACAAAGAATAAGTTCTGGGGTCGATTTGCTCGACTAAAGGCGGTGCTCCTGCATGGCCACAGTCAAATGACCGAAACAAGTAAAAGAGTATAAGAGTAAAAGAGTATATATATATATATATATATAAAATGTATGCACACATGTATATGTGTATGGATGTGTGTATGTATGCCGCATTCATTTTCTCTTCTATTTCTAAATATTTGAAATCTTCTTATACGGAACGAACTAATTTCTAACAAAGATACAAACTTCCTTTGTTGGGATAACAGAAACAGCATCACATTTTGAACTTGAGGAAATCCTTGTATATTTTCACCATTCCGCTTATTGTATTTATAAAATGTGTAAACCAGGCGGTTGATATGTTTTCCTGAACACCCGTCGTTTTGTAGATTGCCACTTAGGTATTTACTCACAAAATCGTCTGCACCAATTCTTGTTGGTATAGACGTGAATTCATATTCTGGTTATAGAATCCCAAAATTTCGAAGCGGTTTTCCATAGTTATCTTTTTTCTTTTTCATTTTTGAAGTGATATTCACACCAGCAAGCTAGCTTACCTCTATGGCAGGACATACGTTCTCTTGTGTGTCCCAAACAGCAATATCAAGCTCGTCATATTTGCTCTTGGTTGCAGTTTTGAGTGGAATGTTCTACCAGTACGCACTCTGCAGATGCTTATCTGTGTATCCAGCGGTAGAGGGATTCTCTACGTTTATTCCGGATGTCATTGTATATTGTTTCAGCGACATCATCATGTCGCGTTGGAAGATAGTAATTTGATGAGATTTTTGGATAATAACGTGTGATGTCTTCAACAGAAATGTTACAAATTTGATATTTTCGGCTACATCCTGGAGCTTCAATGGTTCCATTCTTTCGTTTGCTTATAATGTACTTTGTAGCAACTTCTTGTTCTCGGATTACATAAGCATAGGAGTCGGACTGGGCTATGCTGTAGCGGTCACGAGTCCAAGAAAGGCTGCTCTTTACGTCGATGTTAGTGTTATCTACAAGTCTTCGGGAAAGATACCCATGCACAACCTTTGTTTTTGACATGCTGAGCCTTTCACATGCAGGCCTTCTTTGAGGTATGTTACTCTACCTGTTCTGGGGTTGTATTAGTGATAATGAGGAAGTGGGTGTTTCTTGAGGAGTTTACTACCAACACCTAAGATATTGTTTACTTCACTTTTCATTATATGATTTAGATATACATTTTTTTCTTTTTTTGCTACTGTTGTTTAGTAAATTCTGTCCCAGAGTTACTATACGACATGCGAAGGTTGTTTGCTCTTCTCTCCAGGCTCTACCAGCTTCTGTCGATGTCACTGTTACTTTGGAAGTTTCCAGTTGATGTCGCGATCTTACGGGTTTTAATATTCATGGAATCGAGTTCCTCCTCAGACCAGTCAAATATCCCAAATGTTGGTATCAGTACGCCTACTGCCAGTGCATAGAATGCTATTGTCTTGTTATAAGACAAGATTTCGTACTGCCACTTTTCTCCGACTTATGGACTTCTAGACGGCTCACACACACACGCGCACACACACGCACACATGCACACATGCACACACACACACACACACACACACACACACACACACACAGATAGCTAGGTAGATAGATAGATAGATAGATAGATAGATAGATAGATAGATAGATAGATAGATAGACTGGTGAATAGATAGATAGATAGATAGATAGATAGATAGATACGGGTCTAACAGAATCTCAATGAGATGTCATTTATGTTTGAGAGAAAAGTTCTCTATCCTTTTCCAGAATAAACATGTTTTAAACCGAAAAATGGAACTCTTGAACTCCTTAAGAATTGCCAAACGATGCCGTATAGAGAGGAAATTTTGGTTTTTACATTCCCCTCTCTTTCCACATATTTCTACACCTAAATGTCATTCAATAATACACAGTCATTTTCTTGCAATTTTTCTCAGACTTATTTGAAAAGCAAAGCCTGTACATGTAGCAGCAAAATGAGTTCGTAAGACCAAAAGATTGAACGTTTATGATATGGGAAAAAGTTTGCAAGTCGATTTCAGATCTGAAAGCAAAGAGCATATGCTACAAAAATTACTCGATCAATTCAGTGGGAGCCACAACTCCCGTTTATGTTTCAAACGATAGGAGATTTATACAGCGGGACTATTTACAGTCATCTTGTGAGATCATGAACAGGGAATCAGCAACAGCGCTGGTGACGATTATCAGTGAAGATAGAGCAATCATCATTTATACACACACACACACACACACACACACACACACACACACACACATATATATATATGTATGTATGTCTGTATGTATGTGTGTGTGTATTTGTGTAAACCGTACAGGTGTATTTGTGAGCGTTTGTAATTTTCATTCAATTTAACTACCAAACTAAAAAAAAAAAAAAAAAAAA
>NC_068991.1:78872822-78874652 GCF_001194135.2 Octopus bimaculoides
GTGTATGTATAAAGTTTTTCTTTGCTTTATTTGGATTATATATATATATATATATATAGACACATTTTCCCTTTTTCTTTTTATATTTTTCTCCTATGATTTTTTCTTTATTTTTCATCCTCAGCTACATTTTTTTTTTTACAACGAAGTTCATTTAAATGATACGTGCCGAAAAGAATGATAAAATAAGGATGTGTTGGTATTATTATTATTATTGTTGTTATTATTATTTTCTTGTTTTTTTTTTTGTAATCTATCGACAGTACGTCTGATATAATAACACCGTGAAAGCTGGAATATTGAGCAGCGTGATAAAAGCAAAAGAAGCCGAAAGGAGACAAAAATAACAAACTAACAAATGAACAAGATACATCAACAAACAAATCCTACACACATATATATATATATATATATATACATATATACACATATATATATACACATATATATATACATATATACATACATATATATATATATACATATATATATATATATATACACATATATATATATATACATATAAAATGATTTTTATTCCTTGAACATTGTCATGTTATTTAAACATATATATAAGCGCGCACGATCACAAAGACGTACGAACACACATAGATATACGCACATAAAATTCAAAATATGCCCAAGTTTTATAATGAAAGCAAATAAAGTATCTTATTACGTGTTGTGGACCGTATTTAAATCAAATTTGTTTGCTTCGCGATTTAAGTTTCACGCCTCTGCAATCTTTGCGCGAATTCTCGCCTGAAGATCGCAGACCGTAACTTCAAAGTAGCCATACAAAAAAATTACACACACACACACACGCACACACGCACACAGAATTATATATATACATATATGTACACATACACAGAGACACATGGATCCTTAGAACTTTCAGAACAAATGAGTGGGAATCCATGATGGTCCTCTCGAGAACATTTGTCCTCAGCCACCTAAATTACGGCTCCCAACCATGGTCATCATACTGTGTAAAACTAACGGCAGAACTCGAAGCAATCCAGCGAAGCTACACAAAGCGGATCGTCTCATTACAACGTGTCAGCTATCAGGAAAGGCTGAAAATTTAAGACTCGACACAGAACGAAGGCAGGAAGGATATGCAGTGCTATGCATCTGGAAGACCCTGGAAGGACTTGAACCAAACGTTGGAATTGGAAGTTACACAAAAACAGAACCGGGGTCCCACTGCATTGTACAAAAAATCCCAACATCGTTATTAAGATATAGGACCAGACCTACATGGGGCGGATGTAGGATTTTTTCAAGCAAAACTGGATCTGCTTCTGTCAAGAATTATGGAGTAACCCACCTGGCGGAAACACAAATGAGGGCAACAATATCAAACTCCCTCATTCACCAAATGACACAAATCAGAAGAGGTTTCAAGTAATGAGACTGTAGCAAAACCAACTGCAATACCTCCGCTCTCATACTGAAACTACTAAAAAAAAGTAACAGAATAAAGGCAAAATACACAAACAGACAGACAGACACACACACACACACACGCACACTCACACTCACTCCCCCACTTACTCTACACTATATAAATATGTAAATATTTCAATATATCCTGTTTTTTTTTTCTTTCGTCCATATACGCGTGTATATGTGCTAGTGAACCTCTGTGCGTATGAAGCTCGTAGTTACACAGAATGAAGTATATACAAAATACAAATGCAATCCTGTTTAGACATATATGCATATATACATACATACATACACACACACACACACACGCACACTCACACTCACTCCCCCACTTACTCTACACTATATAAATATGTAAATATTTCAATATATCCT
>NC_068991.1:78874790-78875849 GCF_001194135.2 Octopus bimaculoides
TATATATATGTATGTATATGTATATGTATATGTATATATGTATGTATGTGTGTGTGCGCATATACACTCATATATACATATATATTTTAATGAAAATATGAGTGGAATTTACTTTCTTCCATACCATTTATTATTATTGTTAATAGCCTCTCTCAATGGGTGGTTAAAATAGCTCACAAATTAGACTTCATATTTCAATGGAAAGTGTTTCTTTAACATCGATATCACATGGGAACATTCTAATTACTGAGTTCCATTATATCTTTGTTAAATATAATCAAAATAAAAGTTTGTTCACTCAAAACTGTTAGTGTATATTGTGTATTTGTGAGGTTTACAGTATTAGATTCGTCATGGGTATTCGTTGATACGGTTTCATGTCAATTCCACAACGATTCTACCAACGAATATTCTTTGGATTCTTTAATCTTTTGATCTAGAATTCTAATTGATGATGTTGTTGTTGCTGTTGTTGGTGGTGGTGGTTGTGGCTTGGGTGTTGATAGTGGTTTGTTGTGGTGTCAGGAAAATTTTGAGGTTTAGTCAGACTATAACAATTCTGCCAATAGACTTATTTTATTTGCTATAAAAAAACCCATTAAAGTGTCGTAAAAGTAGTTCTGTAGATTATAATGTTAGAATGTGTGCGTGTATGTATGCGAATGTGTGTATGTATGCATATAATTGAATGCATGTATAAAAGACACACTTACACACACACACACACACACACACACACACACACACACACATACACACACACACACACACACACACACACACACACACACACGTATATCTATGCACACATACATGAGTACACACATATATGAGCATATTTATATATACACATACTTATTTCGGCAAAAATTTCATTTGTACACACACATATACAGAGACACATTTGTTATATATATGTACACTTACATATATGTATACACACACACACACACACACACACACACACACACACACACACACACACACATCGTCTGTAAAAAACTAAATCAGAAAGAAGAAGTACACTCTAAGATTTAGAGCCGTATATATTAAAAATGA
>NC_068991.1:78876158-78878806 GCF_001194135.2 Octopus bimaculoides
ATGTATTTCGAATTTACAGAAAGAAAAGACAAAGGCAGGTGAAGGATCGACAAGCAGGTGTATTCGTTTGACGCTCGGGAAGAATGGAAAAGTCCTTGTCGTTTCGAGCCTATACTCTTCGATAGAAAGGATTGAGAGGAAAAAAAAAAGAGAGATCACGAAAAAAGGAGACACAAAAAATGTCTGGAATTAACGATTTACGTGTGTAAATGTGAGTGTGTGTGTGTGTGTGTGTGTGTGTGTGTGCATGCGTCACTGGGGTTGTCCAGCATTTCTTTGGTGATGCTTTTTTTTTTCGGTAACGGAGTACCTGCAAATCTGTATCATTAAAAGAAATGTTATTGCTATTCGTTCGGTTATAAATGCCGTCTATGTTTTGTTGAAACGCAATCGCCTATCTTCGTTTGTCTAGACATCCTGCATAACATTGATAGAGTTTGCATCTATTTAAGCATAAATACACTCGCACACAACACATTCATACACATACACACACATTCCCACATACATATACTTTAGTCATGCGATAAAATTTAAATGTATGTATACAAATTATGTATATGCGTATATTGTTTTACATAGATAGTTTTGTGTTCACGAACACCTGGTTCCGAGTTCGCTCGCTCTTCGTGACTCTATATTATACTTGTGTTGACCGATTCCATGTGGATAGGTGGAATCTGGTTGTCGGAAATATTGTTGCGACCCGTCATGTATAGGAGTAAAAAATTGCATGAAAAGCCGACGAAAGATCACATGGTAATCAAGAAAAAGCACACAGGACGTGGGCGTGCTCATCTCTCGTCAGTTATCGGTAAAAAATCCTATGTATGTATGTATGTATGTATGTAGAAGTGGTAGTAGAAGAGCAGAATCAATGATTCTGCAAAGTCGTTTGAGCAATGTTTGCATTGTGAGCTGGAAGGTGGTAGGAGACCAGCACCTGAAGCCAAAATGAGGCTTAGGGACTTCCTCAGAGTTTCAGTTGTTGGTTGGGAGAAGGAGACACAAGACCGAGATGGATGGAGGAAGACGGTGCGCAGTGGTTGTTCGAGGTTTGAGGGAGAGAGAATGAAGCACGAGAAGATTAGAAGAAGGCTTAGAAGGAATGAACATGTGGAGAATGAAGGAGTGTTGCTTTTTATGTGTGTAGTTTGTAGGAAGAGATGTTTGAATGGTGCGGGCCTAGTCTGCCATCAAAGAACTCACAGGGATCGAGCCACGGTAAATTGTGATATGGCTATTGTTCACAACAGAACAGGTGCAACATGTGGAAAGGTGTGCCTCTCAGTTGGAAGATTGAAAAGGCATGTCAAAAGAGTTCATCCCTGTTCGTTTTGCTAACGAGCACAGCTGTGCATTATGCAATAGAATGTGCAAATGTTTGGCCGGGCTCAAGAATCATAGAAAGGACTCATATTGCATCAACACTGACTAATTTCAACGAATCTTTCTAGCTCGTATACGAGAATGCAGCTAAGATCTATGCATGTATCTGTCTGTGTTTGTTTGTATGAGTGTGTATGTATGCAGTGGAAAATTTAGTTATTTCAAAACGCTTAACTTAATCATTAGATAAATTGTGGATCAATAAGATACGCACTGGATCGATATGTTGAATGAAAACATTGGGTGACTGCTCCACATCTATTAACCGAAGCAACTAGAATTTATACATATACATAATCATACATAATTATACATATACATAATCATGCGTATGCATTTGGAGTCACAGATGTATAATCTGATGTCGTTTCGTTACCTTAAATTGTATCAATTTCTATTATGTCTCTTGTCTGGCTTTGATCTTTCTATATTATTTCATCAAACCTTTTAACTGGAGACATTCTCTTGTGCTCACCAGATGCTATATGTCTCTTCTCGATACGGTCAACAGTTTAGTGTCTTTGAACTTTCCTAAATCCTGCCTGCATAGCGTTCGCATGTCACATCGATGTTACGCTTGGTGGAGATTTCCACTGCCTCGGAAACAATGGTCTGCATTGTACGGTGTATTCTGCAAGCATAGTTTGTGGAATTAGCTGGAACACTTGATCTAAATTTGTTTCGGTGTGTATGGTATATAATATGCTTGGTTGTATAACGCAAATAGCATTGTTCCTCGTTCAGATAGGCTGATAAGAGACGTGTGATAAAAGTAACAAAATATACCCGGTAATTAAATTAAAACATTTCTATTTACAAGATCAAATGGAAGATTTTTGAAAGATAAAACCTTTGCGAAAAGAAAATTAGAATATGCGGTATTTTCTCAGAAAGTCGTCATATTTAAAAATCTATACAACTATGATTTATATTTTAACACGGCCTCTGAAAATTTCGGGTAATATAGACACTTCGAGGAATATTGATTTAGTAACTATGCAAACTTGAAGTAAAGAAATCACACACACACGCATACACATCTAGATGTGTGTGCATCTGAGAGATAATCTCTGCGTCGCAAATTTTAGTTTCAGCATTGTGTGGAGTATACATAAATGGGTGGATGCGTGTGTCTGAATTCTTTACTCAAATTTTGTATCTTATATTTTGCATTTTCTTTTAATTTTACAGGAAAAAAATCGTCAATAGTCCACATGTAGTTACACACACACACACACACACACACACACACACACACA
>NC_068991.1:78878816-78879204 GCF_001194135.2 Octopus bimaculoides
TGTATTTCACTTGTTTTCAATATAATTTATTTCACTTGTTTTCAATATAATTTATTTCACTTGTTTTCAAAGGCGAATAAGCATCGACAGCTAGCAAGCCATACTACTGCAGATTGATGATGAGCAATGACTGAAACTAGTCTCTGGATGTTGGCTTTGCTGGGTAGAGGTGCTTATCTGCCCCATTGAATACATAAGGACAGAGAAAATGTGTCATAGCCAACTGGAAACGGTGTTTCCTAAGGCTGAATAGTAGTAGCATTCTTCCCTTTCATGGGATTGTCACATTAAGTTGACAACACACCCTCACTTTATCGTGCTGCTACTGTATAAGTCTCTTTGAGAGATTTAGAAATGTAATATATATATATATATATATATATATATA
>NC_068991.1:78879486-78880954 GCF_001194135.2 Octopus bimaculoides
ATATATATATGAGTGTGTATATATATCTATATATATGTATTCGACCAGAGAAGAAGAGTATAACAATATCCATTCTGAGAATTTCCTTTCTGTGTGGTGTCATTCATGTATCAAAAAAGCGAGTGATATAATGAGCTTTCGTAATTTGGATTAAGTGATGTCACATCTTAAAATTGTTAATGAAGAAAGAACTGACTGTGTACGGATACTCACTAATTATTAGTTTATAAAAGAATGTTGTGTGACATGAGTCTGTCTAAGCCTAACATTCTACCTATAGATCCATCTACACACACACATTTGTGTGTGTGTGTATGCTTGTTTGTATATCTATATATATTTATATACATATATGTATATGTATGTGTGCGTGTGTGTGTAAATGTACGTGTGCGTGCTTGTGTACGTGTGGTAAGTGTAGTTCTGTGTTGTATGTATATATGCATATATGTATGAACACACACACGCGCGCACACACATACACACACACACACACACACACACACACACACACACACACACACACGAAATAACATCCACAACCGCGACAACTAATACAACAACAGTAGTAAAGCTATGTCTTGTGAAACTGAGATTGGTAATGGAGTGAAAGCATAATTAAGAATATAATTTTCCAGTCTACTAACCTCAAATTCAGAGTCTATATGGACAAAATCAATGTCTACAATATATATATATATCGATCGGTTTGATATGCAACAGGCATCACACTCTTTGTTCTTGAATATGTTTGAGGAAGCTGAAACAGATGTTGTCGCGGATAAATTCCAAATCGAAAATTGAAAAGTAACAATAGGTTTGAGGAGTAGCTTAATGGTTCTGCCCATCCTTAATAATGAAAGACAACCAGAGAGATTTCTGAGACTTAACTCTAGAATGTGCATTTCTTAAGTCAACGGCTTAAGATGTATGCTTCATCCAAAAATGAGAGGCTAGTAACAGGGATATTTGCCTTGAGTCCCACTCCCGTCCAAGAGACTTTAAATCTTAACATTAATATATTAGATGACATTAGACTAGTCTCTTTGTAAGCTTTGTAATTATTCTATCGAATCTCTTTTGCTGAACTATTAAGTTACGGGGACGTAAACACACAAACATCGGTTGTCAAGTGATGGTGGGGTGAGGTGGGGACGCAAACACAAACACACAAACACATACATACTCACACACACAGACACAGACACAGACACACACAAACACACACACACACATACACACACACACATATATGTGGAGGTGCAATGGCCCAGTGGTTAGGGCAGCAGACTCGAGTTCGTGGGATCGCGGATTCGATTCCCAGACCGGGCGTTGTGAGTGTTTATTGAGCGAAAACACCTAAAGCTCCACGAGGCTCCGGCAGCGGGGGGTGGTGAACCCTGCTGTACTCTTTCGCCACAACTTTCTCTCACACTTCCTGTTTCTGTTGTGCCTGTACTTCAAAGGG
>NC_068991.1:78881112-78882465 GCF_001194135.2 Octopus bimaculoides
TATATATATATATATATATATATATATATGTATGTATGTATACGACGGGTTTCTTTCAGTTTCCGTCCACCAAATTCACTCACAAGATTTTGGTTGGCCCGAGGCTATAGTAGAAGATACTTGCCCAAGGTGCTGCGCAGTGTGACTGAACCCAGAACCATGTGGTTGGGAAGCAAGCTTCTTACCACACAGCCACTCCTGCGCCTGTTTAGTAAGCAATATAAATGCACATTCTGAAAGCAGGAAGAAGAAAGAAAAAATTGCAAAAACGTAAGCGAAATAAAGTATAGAAGACAAGAAAATACAAATACGAATCAGAGTGTAGATAAACGTAATTGAGTTCAAGAAAGAATGCATTAAAATTAGAAATAGAAATTGAAGGAAATGATATTGAAGGTGGTGGTAGGACTCGGTTGTGTCTATGGTAGAAGTGACAAATGGTAATTGTTAGAAATATGTATTGGGTTAGTGTGAGAGAAGGTACGTGACCTAGTGGTTGGGATTAGGAGCTTGACTTAAATATCTTAGATGCTCAGGTATGCATTGCGATTGAGTCAGTTTCATTTAACCTAAACTAGCTTCAGTGAAGGCGTACAACTTAGTGGTTTGGATCGCTCGTCTCATGATCATAATGTCGAGGGAAGTGCATTGTGTCTCTGAGAAAAGCACTCTATTTCACATAACTTCAGTGCAATTTAAGTGGAAATGACTACCATCTGAAAGTTGGTGCAACCCTCTTATCTCTTTCTCTCTCTCTCTCTCTCTCTCTCTCACACACGCACCCTCCTGCCATGTCCTCGATGTACCACTGGATCAAAGGGTAGAGCAGTCAAGAGGATGTGTAATTCTGCTCACGACTACATGAGCGCCTAAAACAATCAGTAAAAGAAGGAACACGTTAATAAACCCTATTCGTTCGCGAGTGGCGACTGGCTCTATATAGGACTGTCGACATAGGGAGTCTGTATAATACTATATAATACTATGTATAGAGTGATTGTGTATAGTACAGTGTGATATATCTATAGCGTATTTTTTTTTAAATTAAATACGCTGCTGTTATTTTATTCTCCCTTTTGTTTGTCTCAGTCATTAGAGAACGAAAAAGGAATCAGAAAGATGCAAAGGGGGAATTAAAGTGGTTTGCCCCTTTATCGTTTTCCAGTTTTTCAACCTTCTTCCAATTTTTATATCTACTTCTTTCTCGCTTTTCTCTCATCTTATCCTATTTTTAGTTTGTTATACTATGTGGACAGTGCCTGAAGATTGCGCTGAAACACCAGACGTATTAAAAAATACTGTCTGGCATGCTTTCATCACATGAAACTAATATTATCATATAAAAACATATAT
>NC_068991.1:78882501-78885457 GCF_001194135.2 Octopus bimaculoides
ATATATATATATATATATATATATATATAGTTTTGGCACAGTGGCTTAATCTGAAGTTGGCATCGGAACGGTTAGGGGACGAACAGGTGCGACAGGGGATACCAGGTTTAAGAAATCCGCTTAACCATCACTCCTGTTTGGTATTTTTCGAGTCATTAAAATCTTTCTATTCGATGACATGATTGGTCCCCGAATTAAAAGCAGTAATGCCATCACGCACCACATGGCTGGTAATGGAATATCAATCATCTGCCGTTTAGTTGAAGGTCAACGCACTTGTAATCCCACCACCTGCAGATCTGTTGATCAGTTGAGAGATTTGAGGATTTCTTTAGAAAAAGAGTTTTAAAATAATAATGAAGAAATATTACACATTAATGATCCTTGTTACTTTATAAAATCTAATTTTTACGACAAGTGTGAACTGCAAAGTCGATACAAACGGAAATGAAATTAGAAAGCTAAAAGAGAAAATTAAATTAGTGTAAAATATTTACTGCAATGCTTGCTGTATAACTTTTACCGCGTTACAAGTAATAAATCAACTTTATTAATAGTTCCTCACAGTTTCAGTTTCTTCTTGAATTCAATTTAACTTTATTAATGCTGTTTCTATAACATGAAAATCATACTCCACACCTCACGTTTTCTCTCGTTTGAAATACAACACTTCCTGCCAATGCCAAAATTTTCTGCTTCAGTGTTACAATATTTGCAGGGGAGGTATCTATCTAATCAATTTAATTATCTGCACAACAAATACCTGAAAATTTATTGATCCCGCCCCCATTTAAGTTGGAAAAGAAAGCAATGTTTGCTTTGACATGGATGATATTACAACTGATAATATAGGCCAAAATGCTGTAACTTAAACCTAATGTTATATATATATATGTGTGTATATATATATATATATATATATATATATATATATATATATATATATATATATATATATATATATATATATGGGAGAATATACAAATAATAACAACAGACGAGGACAGGTGGTGTAAATAACAAAAGTATATATTAGTATGACGCTCGGGAATACGGAAAGTCTTTGACGTTTCGAGCTACGCTCTTCAACAGAAAGAATACGGAGACAAGGAGAAAAACACGGAGAAAAATATATATATATATATATATATATTCTCTATTCTAAGGAGCCTTGATGCGCTTTTAGCAATCCTATCGTCGTTAACAAATATATTAAAGTGAGGAATTGATATATAAACAACGGTTTCTATAACAGGTCGAAGTTAATCGATCACCTATGACCTAGAAAATGTCGTGAATATTGCAAAATATTTTCTTCTTTAAACTCTTCTTATTTTGTGCTGAAAAAAAAAATAACTAATCGATATTTTTAGTTTGATTATCCTAAGTCAGTTAAATATCTGGGATGACCCACTTTCGTTTCTTGTATCCAATTCACTCTTCTCAAATTTCGAATGGGAAGCACTGGATAATGAGTGCGCAGCTTAAGGCAAGCCAAATCTTCAATCTAGTTTCGATTCCTTCTTATTTCCTTTTCATCATGTCGAGGTGGCGAACTGGCTGAGTTGTTAGAGCGTCGGACAAAATAGCTCTCAGTATCTGTACGGATGTGAATTCAAATCCCGCCGATATCAAATGTGTTCTTAATCCTTTCGAAGTTAACAATCCTGGGAGGCGAAATGGCAGAAGTGTGAGAACAAAGAACCGGATGCCTTAAGATATTTGTTCCAATCCCTTGAGTTCTGAGTTCCAATCTTATCGAATTCAAATTTGTCTTTCGGGGTCGATGAACGAAGTAAGGATCCGGAGCGGTGGACTGGCTGAACAATACCAAAGTCGGACTGGAAGTTTTGCGGTATTTATTCCAGCTTTTTGCACTCTGAGTTCAAATCCCACTTTGGTTTATTTGTGTGGTAGACTTCACCTGCTGTCCGTTTTAGCACCCCTACTTGGTTCCTTGGGTGTCTTTAGCAGAAGCCACAGTTTCTGTCGGTTTCGGAGGCCCCGTAAATCGTAAAAGAAGTACAAAACCATTTCATAGATCCGCATGAGTGCTAGTGAATAACCCTTTCTACTCAAGGCAGAAGATCTGAAATTTTTGGGGGAGGGGACTAGTCGATTCCATCGACCCCAGTGTTTCACTAGTACTTAATTTATCGACCCCGAAAGGATAACAGGCAAAGTCGACCTCGGCGGAATTTGAACTCAGAACGTAGCGACAAAGAAATAAGAACCCACAATATGGTAGAAGCCATAGCCATTCATAATAAAAAGGAATACTGGTAGAATGTACCAGTGAAGACCTCGATAAAATGTAAGCACAACAGACCTGATACAATGATTGGGATTGTGATGAGAAACTGTGCACAGTTGTGGAAATTAGCTGCCCAGCGGATGTTAACATAAAATTGAAGATCAGTGAAAAAGAGAACACCTATGCTGAACTAATGAGAAATCTGCAGTTACTCTATTCAGAACACAAGTTCAGGTTTATACCTGTAATTATTGGGGTCCTGGAATATGGAACACACTACCTACATTAGGCTTCTCAAAACTAGGAAGAAGAGAGCTAATTCGAAACTACATATCCAATCCGTTACTGGAACTCGGTTTGCGTGGATAGATGGACTGAGGAAACCTTTGGTGGTTAGTGGTGCTGGTGTGAGAGAGTCAAGAGAGTTTATAAATGATAGGAAAGCTTGGAGAGTGTTTGTGGACAGATGAGTGAATTCTGATGTTGCTCAAAGGGGTACGGAACCAGCATGATGCGGTGGGGGTAAACCAGCATATGCACTCGGGCCCCGCGGCTGATATTGGGGGTCGCGTTCTATGCCTTGATCTGAGCATAAAACAGGGCTCACCCCTTTCAGCTGGGAAATGAATGGAATGCTTGATGTGTGTCTTGTGGCTACACACTCTTAAAAAAGAAATGGAGAATAGGCCTGGGTGTGTATAT
>NC_068991.1:78887464-78907205 GCF_001194135.2 Octopus bimaculoides
TATATGCATATATATATATATATATATATATGTATATACATGTTTAAGCGACACACATACTCAAGAATCTCCAGAATATATCGATAGATTTCAGACAACACGGTATCACAGAGAGATCCAACTATATTGTGTGTATTAAAAAAAAATACTCGGGTAAACATAGAAACACCTCCCAAATGCATACTGGGAAGTTTGTAATCAATAGACGTAGTCTGTAGTAAAATACAGCGAGGAATCAAGTTATACATTAAATAATTAGCTGACAAGAATTCACTATATATGCAAATAAATCTATTGCATTTATTTAAATTCTTAAGGATGAAGTGTTTATAAGTAATGTAGAATTTAAAGAAGGAACTCGGTCGCAGATCTAAACGGAATTAAAACCACACAGGCTATCCATTTCCTTTCTCTGAATCAATCAGCCAATCTATCTATCTGACAAGGTGCTTACATATGTCTATTACATACAATGGTAGTTAACAGTTCCATGTATAATATATTATGCACATAGACTTAGAGATACATACAGAAACACAAAAATGCACACACATAAAGGCACCTATTCGTGTGGAGTGTGGTATTGGACTTATATTCGTAACGTTTAGGTTCGATTCACAGAACGGGATGTGCTTTTGTTTTTAGGCAGAGTCCTTTATTTCAAGTTTTACTGCATCTACTCAGTTCATAAATGAGTTGAATTTCAGTGCTGCTGTCAATCCTTGCTGCCTCTGTCTCTGCATGGGTTACATCCCAGACGGTCGGCAGGATGAAGGGTGGCAGCCGGTCGGAATAATCTTTTAACAAAAACATCTTTAAATGATTATTCCGACCGGCTGCCGAGCAAATGGGAAGCACTAATTGAAGCAGATGGTGAATATACTCCGGAATAATCATTTAAAGATATTTTTGTTAAATGTTGTTATTGTTTTGGTTCAATAAAATTTATTGACAAAAAGCCGCAATAATTATGCACTAACCTAATATATACTCTTTTATACTCTTTTACTCTTTTACTTGTTTCAGGCATTTGACTGCGGCCATGCTGGAGCACCGCCTTTAGTCGAGGAAATCGACCCCAGGACTTATTCTTTGTAAGCCTAGTACTTATTCTATCGGTCTCTTTTTGCCGAACCGCTAAGTTACGGGGACGTAAACACACCAGCATCGGTTGTCAAGTGATGGTGGGGGGACAAACACAGACACACAAACACACATATATATATATACATATATACGACGGGCTTCTTTCAGTTTCCGTCTACCAAGTCCACTCACAAGGCTTTGGTCGGCCCGAGGCTACAGTAGAAGACACTTACCCAAAGTGCCACGCAGTGGGACTGAACCCGGAACCATGTGGCTGGTAAGCAAGCTACTTACCACAGAGCCACTCCTGCGCCTATATATATATATATATACACACACACACACACACACACACACACATATATATATATATATATATATATATATATGTGTGTGTGTGTGTGTGTGTTTGTGTGTATAGTAATTAATAATAATCAGGAGAATGGAGATTTTTCCATATCTATAATTTCATTAAACAGTTATTTACAGCATTGTTTTGTGGACCTACTCGCGTTTCAACTGCATCGACTGCACACTCTTGGATGTGCATCTTGGGTTATTGTCGGTTATGTATATATAAGTATATATGTACAAATATTTAGGGACACACACACGCACACTCACAAACACACACACATACATACACACACAGCAAACGAAAGTGGCACTCAACAGATTTGGTGGTAGGAGTTACATAAATTGTTTAATAACACCCTCACGACTTACATTCGTTCTAGGAGCGAGCTTTAAGTTGCATGGATCAGAGTCGAACTGTTATTAAATAATATTTGTCTATACACAGTTATGTTTATATGCTTGCATATGTGTATATATATACACAGGTATACAAATACACACGGACACACATACACACACGCGCATACATACACACAAACACACACACGCGCACACACACACACACACACACACACGTATGTATATGCATATATATTCGTGCGAGTCTGCGTCAACCAAAATCGAAAGAAAATTTGAAAGCATCTATAGAACAGAAAAACATATTCTCTTAATCTTCTACTCGACGGCTTTTAGAATACGAAACGTACATAACAAACCACTACCACCACCAATAGCAGCAGCAACAGCAGCAACAACAACAACAACAACAACAACAACGACAACAACAACTGCAAGATGAGCAGTACCAATATAGGTTACAAGATGACTTCCTGTTCATTTTAAATTTTTAAATTTTAAATGAAATTACTTGGCAAAACTATATCCATCCATGCATACATACGTACGTACGTACGTACGTACACATACACACACACAGACACAGACACACACACACACACACACACACACACACACACACACATATCAGTTAAAATTTGGCACACGCCACAGATATTCGCAGAGTGATGCCAAAATGAATTTGTTATATTTCATTGTTAAAACTGGGATAACATCTTTTGGAAAGATTCCAACACGAAGATAGTTTTGAATGAAAAAAATAATGTAAATACCAAAGAAAAGAAAATAAAACAAGGAAGAGAAAAATCACCGTTTTTGTCATATTTTCCGACAAGAAATTATAAATTGACATGATTTATTTTGTCTTGGTTGTTTCTAAGAATTTTTGTAGTTTCGAGTACTGTTGAAGACAATAATATGTAATGGTCAATGCTAATTAAAAAACAATATTAATATTTATAGTTTTTTTCCAGCGTTCCTCCCCGCCCACCTAAATAATTGTTTCAAATTTTGACACAGAACCAGCAATTTCACGGGGGTGGGCAATCAGTTAACTACGTCCATTCCAGTGCTTAGCTGGAACCCATTTTATCGATCCTGAAAAGAATGAAAGTGAAAGCCACATTCAGCAGAATTTGAACTTTGAACGTAAATAGTCAGAAGAGAAACCGCTCCGTGTTTTGTACGACCTGCTGACAGTTTTACCAGATGGCCGCCCTTTCCCTTAAATATGTATTGCTATAACTGCATCCCTTTGAGCAGTGTCACAGTGTCATAGAACGCGGAAAGAAATCTGTGAATGAAGTTAGTATCGGAGATCGACGTTGTAGTAAAAGACCCGGCATTTGTCTTCTTTTAAATAATGAGTTGTCTTCGGTTGCTGACAATATTTTGAGAGGGGAACTTGAGGCAACTAACTTCCAGCCATCTTTCTCATATATTTCAATATAATGGCCAACAACAACTCGAGTCATTCTTTGTTTTTTTCTTATTTCTTAAAAACCACGGAAAATCTCATTGAAAGACAGACCAGTTATTAATCGGCTGGGCAATTCTACACCAATATCTGTTGACTTCGACTAATTCATCGTATTAGCTACCTCCTACGAGAAATAGGGACCAATTTGCCTTAAATGTGACCCTCTTATCTCCTATAAGGAATAAACACAGATATTCCATCTGTGTTCGTTAGGGTTGATTTGAGACTAAAATCCAGCAGAAACCGCATTCCTAACCTATTCTGATATCAATTTCTTGTTCTTCGTGCTTTTACCTTGTACAAGGTACTTACTATGTCTCAACTTGTCTCTAGTGTACAAGCTACACTCTATGTCTACACTATATTTTGACTCAATTTTTTTGCAAAGGCTACGCCCTCTGTTTCAACTTCCTCTCAAGGGTTTGCAATGGTACATCTTGATTTTTTCCCTTCTACTTGACTCTCTTATTTGAATATTAACAAAAAAACTTTCGTTTACTCTTAGTCAAAGTCTCCCGAGGTTATTATTCAAAGTTCATCTGCTATTCTCCCAAACTCACAAAACTCTTCCAGCAACCCGCTAAGGATCTATATTGCAATTCACTCCTCGTTGACGTCCTCAGTCAATGTATACAATCTCTTTGACATCATCATTTAATGCATACAATCTCTTTGACATCATCATTTAATGCCTACAATCCATCTCGTTTCTCTCGCTGAATGTGCTGGTATAGAAACTTAATACTTGGTTCTTATGGACAAATGTCTGCGTCAATTAATATTCGCCGCTTTCTCAAATCTTGACCACTTAATCTCCAAATAGATAAATAAATATCAAGTTGAAGAAAAGTTCGTGCGCCGTGTTAAAATAATGCATTTTTATATATGTTTGTGGTGTGTGCGTTCAATCAGTTCATTATTTTAACACATTGCACGAACTTTTTCCTCAACCTAGTAACTAAATAAAGAAACAAACACGTCTTAAGCGTTCTCATCTGTTGAGATCTAATATTAAAAGAAAAAAAAAACAATCATTTATGTTTCTTCGCTCTTCAAATCCTTTCATAAACCTTATACGTTTCCTCTTTTATACCGAAAACTAATTTATTAGACACTTGAACAGTTTATAATCATGACAATTCAACCGCCATCTTTCTACCATGCAACAACTTTCACCGCCAAACTGTAAAATATTTCAAGACAGTCAATTGGTTGGAATTCCTCCTCTCTACGATGACTACTATTAGTAGTATTACTCTTGAGGTACACCTTCGAATTTCCTATTCGCTATTTATTGTGCAGAACTAATGTAAAATTTTCTTTTGCACGAGGATAGGGTGAATAATCGGCAATATCTTTTAACCAACCCCCAAAGACGTTAAATGGGTAAATGGATGATTGGTTGTTGATCTCCATGATGAGCAATCAGATGCTCTACTGAGTGAATCCCTAGTTTTGGGATTAACCTGTAAGCCTGATTATTCTATAGACATGAGTAAGCTTAACGTAATTCTCAGAGCATAATAACGTAATACAATGTGACAAAGCAGGATCTTTGAAATACACATATAATTCAGAGAGAAAGAGTTGAAGAGAGATAGAGAGAGTGAGAGAGAGAAAGATAGACAGAATATGTGTGAGAGAAAGAGAGAGTGAGAGAGATAATGTGTGTTTGTGAGAGAGAGAAAGAGTGAGAGAGAGAATGTGTGTGTATGAGAAAGAGAGAGAGAGCGAGAGAGACAGACAGACAGAGCGAAGATCGACCACGATACCTGACTGGTACCTTATTTAGCGAACTCCAAACGGATCGAAGAGAAACATTTAAAGTGAGGCTGCAAAGTGTCAGAACAAGGACGGCAAGATATTCTGTCTGAGGTTCTCGAGCAAATCTAACATTGGTTGCTTTAACAATGTTGAATATATAATCTTGGTATAAAGATATTGGAGAGGAGTTAATGCACGTTATATAACATATAATATTGGTGTGAAAATTTGAGTAGAAGAAACAGAACAATAAAGGAATTATATCCGGCAATCAGCAGACACATTTGTCCAATCCTAGGCAAAATTAAAATCATCAATTTCCTCATTATGATTTTATAGCAAAATCCATTCCTGGATTCAAATTACATTGACGCATCCGTCGCAAATAGCTGCAACTTCTTTCTTTTTAAATCCTTCCAAAAAAATAAACACTCACAAAGCCCGGTCTGGGAATCGAAACCGCGATCCTATAACTGCAAGTCCGCTGCCCTAACCACTGGGCCATTGCACCTCCACAAATTGCTAATAAGAGAGGGGGTTCAGTACAATTTATTTAATGTTGGTTTGAAAATATGGGGTAAATTACACAGATTATATAATACATAACCTTGGTATGAAAATATTAAAAAGGGTTCGATATAACATGTAAGTTTTGTGTAAAAATCTTAGAAAAGGATCTTTATAGATTATTTAATATATAATCTTGGTGGGAGGATGTTAGAGAGGATTAATATAGATTATATAAAACATAATCGTGACATGGGGTTAATCAATAGAGATTATATAATATATAATCTTGGTCTGAAGATTTTGGAGAGTGATCGATACAGAGCATACAATATACAATCTGGCTTTCGGGCCTTGTGCCTAGAGTAGAAACGAATATACAATCTTGCTACGAAGCTATTAGAAAGAGATCAATAAAAAGTATACGATATAAGTGTGATAAGGGAGTAACCAATACTTATGTTAATAATATATAATCTTGGAAAGAAAACAGAGGGAGAGATCATTACAAATTGCATATATAATATTGGGATGACGATTAGGTAGGGTCTATACAGATTATAAAATATATAATTTTGATTTAAAGATATTAGAGTGTGATCAATACATATTATATAATATATAATCTTGCTCTAAAAATATCAGAGTTGGATCAATACAGATTATGATTAATAGATATTTTCAGCAAGTTTTTCGTTCGATTTACTAGAATACATCTGTTTTCTAAAACTTGATAGACATTGTTAATACGAAAAAACAAAATTAAAAACAACTGTTCCTTCGATATAATTACAATATTATAGAATATTGTGCGACAAGGAGTTGGGGAGCAAAAAACCGCAACAGGTGGGTTTCTGTAGCAGTCGTATGTTGTGCACGAAAATATCAATTTATAACCAAACTGAAGAACTTGGTTTCAATGCTTGAAATAAGGTGAGATCAACGGACGGCACCCAAGAACCAGGTGACGCTAAAACGAATAATTTTAACTTTATTATTCAAGAACAGTTATAGCTGAAAGCAGCTTCCTTACAGTTTCCAGTCATCTAATTTTTCTCACAAGGCTTGGATCGACCAGTGGTGGTGGTAGAAGATACATGATCAAATGACTGCGAAACACGAACGAACTCAAAACCGAAAACCACATGGTTGGGGACCATTTCTCTTTACTATATGACTATCCATGAACTTATTGCATTGAATCCTAAAATTGCAGAGGAAAATCTCAGAAGTAAACGAAAATTTCAACATAAATTGTAGAAGAGGATATAAAATCTTGTATGACAAAATTCGATTTCAGCAGTAAATATAGAGTAAGTAACACAATGACGTTAAGAATTCTAAATTTGGCAAAGAGAACAACTCTATATATAATCTTTTATATCTTTAAGCAAGTGGATATCTATCTCCCTAAGGAGCAGAGTTACTCATTTCATATATTGGCATCTACTCTTTCTTTTTTCTGTATCTGAGACTGTATCATATGGCAAACCTCGCTCTACATTTCCATTTCTAACAGCATCACTGAATAATTATATTTTACTATACAGATGATAAATACGTTAAAGAAGAAGAAGAAGGAGAAAAAAAAAGAAAGAGAGAAAGAAAGAAAATCTCAGTGAAATCTGACCCTGTTATTCTAAAGAAGTTGACAAATGATGATAAATGACCTCTCTGATATAAAACTCGGATGTTATTTTAGATTTTGCAGATGTTAACATTGACATGTCTACTAATCGATTAGAACACAATATTAAATAGAAGTTCCAGCTTCCAATGTAATTTGCGTGAACGGAGATGGAGTCTATTTTTCCCCCTTTATATCGAACCGTTAAACATATCAGAAACATAACTGAATGAATAAAGTAGAAAAAAAAAAAAAAAAAAAAAAAAAAAAAGAAAGAAAAAAACAAATATTGCAGGTTGTACTAATGGTAATTTCTTTTATATAGAAGCAAAGTAAATACATAAAATACATAAAGTAGACAAAAAAAAATAAATAAAAAAACAATACATTTATGTACAAGAAGCGAAATATTTATCCGAAAGGAAAAAAAAGTAATATACTGTGAATATGCGTGGGTGCACTTGAATGAATTGACAGAACAAGTAGAGTGATATTCACATGTCTTTATTTATTCGCGTGCTGTTTTTGTTCTGGGTTCGAATATTGAAGTGGTCGGGATTGTGAGCCCGTGCATTCGGGGTAGCGTTAAAAGAGCAACAGTGAGAGCTTGGAGTTTTATTTATTCGGCTGCAATCTACCGAAGACTGTGCCTTAGTCTTTCTGTTACAAATGCATATATTATAGCCTTCCCACAGTTTCTACGACAGATTGGTTCGTGAGTCATCGTACAAAGCGAAATCGCATAAAGCGAGGGAGATACAGTTTTAATGATATTAAGTAAGACATATAAACAAAATTGAAGCAATTATCTGCAGAAATAGAAATAGTACATATACCGTATCTATCTATCTATCTATCTATCTGTCTATATATATATATATATATATATATATATATATACACGTATAGTTTACACATCAAGCAGAGGAAAAATCAATATAAAATCTCCTCCATTCAGTGAGAGTGAAATATCAATTTAATACACAACGAAAAGAGCCACTAATAGTTTTATGCTTTTATGATATTTGAACAATCATATTTATAAAGTACGCCATGTATCTCAAAGCAATATTTCAAGCTCTGTTTATGCAGATTGAGTTGCTGTCTCATGAACTTTGACACATTTTCTAGCATTTTGTTCTAAATCAGTTCTATTTTAACGAGCTTTCTTGATTTCGTTTCCTTTTTCTCGTTCCAATTTTTGCACCAACTTTCTTCACGTGTCTTCCACGTTTTTTTTCTTATTTTCTCACTCTCCAGCGTCCTTGTTTTTAAAATATAACATAGGAGCATGAAACTATTAGAAGCGCTTTCGGCTGTGTATTAAATTCATATATATATATATATATATGAATTTAATACACAAGAGAATTGAAAAAATACCCCGGAAAATACTACTCTACTTGTATTTACGATGTTTATTTGTGTGAAGGCTAAATGACCAATTTCATTTGCATTGCTTTGATATCACATCATCTCTCAGTGGAATATATAATTGTAGCAGAGCTGTCAGAATTAAGTACAAAGTCTGAGAACGGGTTGTGAGGTTTGAGAAAGAGGAAAAGGGGGTAAAACGAGCGTTGGGCGCAACATATGCGTTTTGACATTGGCGGTGAGGAGATTACTAGTTTAGAAGAGAAAACAATGTTTTATTAGAAGTAGAAATACGCATCCGTCACTTAGTGCCTTATTTCCCATGGATTAAGGACTATGTTACTGCCTAGAAATGGAGAGCCTGTGAAAGTTGAAAAAGGGGCAAACTAATTAACGTGTTTAATAGAATTCAGATAGTTTCTAGCCATCACAATGTCTTCTCGTTAATAGAGCTTGGTGTCAAAAAACGTTGCTAATATCATGGAGGGCCAAGAACGCGGTGAGATGGCAGAATCGTTAGCACGCCAGACAATGTGCTTAGCGGTATTCCGTCCGTCTTTACGTTCTCAGTTCAAATTCCGCAGAGGTCGACTTTGTCTTTCATCCTTTCGAGTCGAGGAAATATGTACCAGTTGAATGCTGGGGTTGATGTAATCGACTAGCCCCCTCCTCCGAGCTTGCTGGCCTTATGCTAAAATTTGAAATCAATATCTTGGAGGGTCAGGTATTTGTCAGTTTGGGAACTGCTGACCAATTGGTCGTAGTGTATAGAGTTTTGCTATTCAGTCGGGTTGGTTTTTATTGTAATATTAAATGTGAATCGATATCTGCCTGTTCTTAAGAGCAGTGCATAACAGTTGAGCAACATTGGAATTCCTCAATTGAGCAGGGTTGAATTATTTTGTTGTTCTGAAAAGAAAAAATATCTTGTCATAGTGATGCAAGTTTCAAAATGTCGTAGTTGTATGGCCGACGATAGAGACTATTAGTGATTGAGAAGTGTGTCATTTATTATTGGGGACTTTAGCTATTCGTTGTTCATTTGTCGGGTGATGGTGGTAGTGGTAGTGAAGGGCAAAATGTTTTGCTTCTTATTGGGAGTGATTATATCTTGCAGAAAATACGTGAAATTCAATAGTAGAGTCATTAATCATATTAAGAAGATTATGTGACTTGGTGATGAAAGAACAATGATTAAGGAGAAGTTGATGTGTTCAAGGACGCTGAGAAATTGCAAATTATCAGAATATACAAAGTCTAGATGATTAAATAGGAGGACGGAAATGTATTGTTTTCCAGTAACATGAAACGTGAAATACTATAATTTCGACATGTTGCTATCTGTACGATCTGATGGAAAAACAAAAATACATACGTCATACAAAACGACAACAACATAAACATGCACAACGAACATTTGTGAAATACAATTATTCGGAATATTAAAATTTTTGTCAAAGTAAAATTGATCTCTATTTTGAGAAAGAGAACTTTAAAAAAATTAGCGTTTTACATTTTTCAAATAATTAGCTGTTAAAATGAAGTGGTTTGGCTCCAGTTGGCAGCGGTACGTCCCACAGTTTTCTGGAAAGGTGCAGCTTATGCTACGAAACTCACCAGAAAAGGTTAGAAATATTGATGAATTAGTTCATATTTCAAGCACATTTTGAAAGTTTCACAGGCGAGAGCTTATTTATAAAATAAAACTAAATACATTTTGCGGGGATCGCAATGTATTTGTACGAAGTACTCATAATAGTAACATTATTATCATAATCTATAGAGTCATTATCACAGTCATATTGTTAAGCACAAGGTGGTTATAAGCAAACTATGTTCGTTTCTCTGAGTATCCATGTCTTTTAATTTAGAAAGGTATGCTCCACAAAACACTCCCTAGTTTCCCTGAAGGTAATCTTATTTTTTTATGTCTACTTAATAGACAATTCCTATTTGGAATCTACTTCCTTTTTACTATCCAGCAGGCAATTTATTGGTGGATAGATACGGTAAGCCGGCTTTGAGCAGCGGCTTAATATTGCTTTAGTTATCTGGGTAAAACCAAAATACCTCGTTCATTTTAACTGCAGAACTTTCTGCCTATATTATATAATTAATCTAACGTTCCTATATTATCATGTAAGCAATAGACGCAGGCGAATGTAGAAAACACAGAGCCTCGCAGGGTCGTAAAAAAATATTGTTATGTGTAGCATTTAGCCGTACATCTGTCATCTCAGGACGTCTTCATTTGTAATGTAATTGTAGATTTAAATAAAATCTAAATTATGATATAAAGTTATATTATTTCAATAATTTTAATAACCGAAAAAAATAAAATCAATAACGGTTATTAATGCCGACAGGGCATGTAGGTATTTAATTATTAGTTCTTCTGTACATGTGAAACCAAACGACATTAAGTTATAGTTTTGAGGGCGTATTTTCTATACATTCAGCGCTTCTAAACTTTATTTTGGAGTGGACAAATAGAATGGAACTGGGGAATTTAATAAACGATAAACTTTTATAATTAGTTCGAGTTATGAAAAGAGAAGAATGTATTTTAAGAGCAAATCTAATAAGTAAAAGAGATAAATACAATGAAAGGAATAGAACAAAAGAGAAACTTTTATGGTTTATGAAAGATAATAATTATTTATAATTCAGTTGCGAGGTCAGATATTTGGAGAGAGGGCTGAGTCGATCAAATTGACATCAGTGTATGAATGGAATTTTATCCACCTGATGATACTCAAATGTGAACGGGGTGGGTCGAGAACGTAGAGATACACAACTATATACCGGAAGACTTTTGGTTCGACACTCTAACGATTCTGCCAAACTACTTAAAGCGTTCCACATTTATAACTTCATCGAATTATCAAACGTAGATCAAAATAGGTCTGTTTGATCAACACCACCAATAACGTAGATATACCAATATGATAGGATGGGCCTGTAAAGTTTAATAAGCGACTTCTAGTATAGAAACAAATAAGAGAAATAGCACGGAGGGTGACCAGTGGTATCTATATGTACAACATAGACAAATACAGGTAAATACAGGTATATCAAATACCGTATAACATAAATTCTTGAGTTGTTAAAAATTATCCTTGTCTCTGGAGGATATCGCATAATTACCAATTGCCAATTGAGACCATCTCCATACGAGAGGGGAGAAAATCTCCAAAATTGACCTGCCATGATAGAAAAAGACAGGTGTGAGGAGATGCGAGAAAAGTCATGGATATGTGTTTCTTCTCCAATAGGCGTCATCAACACGACAATTGTCCTACCTTACCTCCAGTAGCCAAGGGAGTAGATGTATACAAGAGAGTAGAACACGTGTATGGTCCAGGAAACCTGCATGAGTTAAACAATAATGCGGAAGAAATAACTTCGAGTATCCAGCAACATGTGTATGTACAAAATAGACAAACAACCATAGGTATGTCAAATAATATCTTGAATTATTAACATTACCTTAGCATGTAGAGGATATGTGACAATGACGATTTGGGAATTAAGACCAGCTCTATATGAGAAAGGGAAATAATCACAAGAAACGAGAATTCTCCAAAGTCTACATGCCATTAAGGCAAAGGTATATAATACATACATACATACATACATACGTACGTACGTACACGCACACATACACGTGGTGGATTTGTGTTGGCTTAAAGCCACCACATATTAAAAAAATTGAAGAGAGTCTTGCACACACACACACACACACACACACTTATGTGTCTGAGACAATATGGCATAAATGAGTTTAACGTCCCCATACCAAACAGTATTCATAATAAACATAATTGCAACACAAATATAATTTTAAACAATGATAATTCCAATATTATTTGGATATTATTCATAACAAAAACAGTTCCACAATTAAATAACTACAATAGATAGTAAATACAATTCTAACGCTAAGTAAATATAATTTATAATAAATATATTTTTGGCGTCAAAAGAGAACAACAATATAAAATATAAAAATAATGTAACATCAGTTTTGGTAATATATGAAGAAAAATATAAACAACCATATAGTTATTTGTAATTAGTGAGGTAAAAAAAAAAAAAAACTAACGAGGTGACAAAAGGCGAAGCAACTGATCATTGTTAGAGTTTAAACAATTAAAAAACACAAAACACAAGAATTTTTTTGTTTTCGAAATGAATGTAAATATTGCAGCTGTAAAACTAAAAATATTATTCTACTCTTATGGCTAATTTTAAATAATTAATTATGGCTTCAACTCGCTAACGGTCGTGGGTGGAATCATGAGAATGTGGTGTCTTGTGAGAAACCCTTATGCTTTGCTTTCGGATTCTTCTATTATTGATTTTTGTAATTCATCCTTTGTGATCGATCTGATAAATAGATGTCCAGTGTAGGATGGTGATACGTTTCACGTTCCTCCAAGCCAATCTTGGCGACTATAGTTCCCTCCATACCGAACATATTTAACTTTTCGTCTAGAAAAGCATTAAAAAATCTACACAGGTATTTTAAAAAGATGAATCGAGAGCCAAAAACGGACCCCAAGGCATCATATAAATAACAGCAAAATGTTCCTCAAAGAACACCCTGTCATCTTAAATAAAGGAAATATTAGATAAGGAATTCTTAAATAGGTGTAATAAATCAGAGTGTTCCCAACTGGAATTATTTTGATCAGAGGCCAACTAGATGTCTTGATTGACCCAGGGCTAAACGAAAACACCAGTAATTTTAGGCGAATTTATATGGTTTAAAATGTCATTTATGTTAGCTTTTAAAAACAATCGATGAACAACTTTTTTATGTAACGAATCATTTTAAAAGTTTAAAATATATATATAAATATGGGTGTGTGTGTGTGTGTGTGTGTGTGTGTGTGTGTGTGTGTGTGTGTGTGTGTGTGTGTGTGTGTGTGTGTGTGTGTGTATGTGTTATAGCCATCAAGTAAATACGATTCCAAATTTGTTATGTCTTATGGGTTAAAAATGCGGTGAAGTGTAGCAGATTTATGTTTTCAGAACAGTTAATTTTCAGACTGAAATCGTGGAGGAAAAAAAATCATGAAATAAACCTGATTATGTTTTTCTTGTTGTTTATAACGAACAACGGGAAAAGCAATCGATATATAGTGTAGGATGTAATTACATTTATTAGGTTGATGTCTTCTGTGGTTAGGTTAACTTTTACGAATGTTCGACCAATCTGTCAGTCCAGCTTTAATGCGACGTGGGACCGGGACTGTTTCATTCTTCACACAGATTAGCTGAAACACAACCAAAATGCTGTAATTCACAAACTGAAAAAGACATTTTTCTTGAACGAAGGCAATTTTAATTGACTTGATTACAAAAATTCATTGTTTAACTTAAATTTTAGATCGAGTTTTCCTTATGAGTTTTCTCGATATATATAACGCTGGAGTGTTATATATATATCACTGTCCAGCGCCTAACAACGTTGTCTGAATGCATCTACTTAACAACCCAAGTGCCAGGCTGCAAGCCGACCGACGTTTCCCGGTTAATCTCTGCTCCTGCCACCGTCTCGTAAACCTCAATAGCCTTACCCACTTCACGTAGGCGTGCTACTGTGCTTACGCTGATAGTGATATCGTTCGCGTAAGCTGTAACAAACTCCTCTAAACCTGGTTCTCTCGAGATACCACTCAACCTTTGCAGTAGGAGCTTGAGAGTCACCACATACAAAAGTGGTGAGAACGGACATCCTTGAAGAACCGAGCGCCTGATGCAGAACAGCTTCGAAATGAAACCTTTCACCCGAACTATCGAGTCAATGTTGTGATACAAAGCGATAAACCACCTGATGAAGCCAAGGTATCGATGGTCAACCCTATAAGGGAGGCCAGACTAGTGAAATGGAAAAGGAGGCTTTCTGTTGTGTGCTTAGAGTTCGTAGCAAAGCCGGCAGCAGTTACAATGGTGGAACATTTACCACTTAGAGGTAATATATCCCAGAAGTACCCCTCATACGCTTTAGTATTTTCTAATTTGAGGGGAGGGACACAAAAGTGGTTAAGGAGTATAGTTTATTGAACTGACCAAAATACTTGTCTGGCCATTAATTTTTCGCCCCACGAGGAAAGTAAAGTCATCTTAGTAATATTCTAATTCAGAACAGGGCGGCGAGCCGGCAGAATCGTTAGCACGCCGGGCGAAATGCGTCGCGGTATTTTGTCTGCCGTTACGTTCTGAATTCAAATTCCGGCGAGGTCGACTTTGCCTTTCATACTTTCGGGGTCGATTAAATAAGTACCAGTTACGCACTGGGGACGATGTCATAGACTGAATCCCATTGTCTGTCCTTGTTTGTCCCCGCTATGTTTAACCCCCTGTGAGCAATAAAGAAATAAATATTTTAATTCAGAACATAAAAGGAAATAGTTAAACACTGTGTGTGAATTTTTTGATATTTGAAAAAGCTCTTCTCTTCCAGAATCCTTATTACTGCCAAGCATTTCGCTCGGTGTGCTGACGATTCTGCCAGCTTACCACCTAAATAATAATGATGATGATGATGATGATGATGATAATAATAATAATAATAATAGTTTTCATCATAAACAAAAGATAATTAGAAAGGGATGCCAAATTGGTCTCCATTGTTAGTTTCTATTTTAATGTCCAAGCTTCCGTGTTTAATTAAGAAAGTAATTATCTAGCGAAAATTTATCTCATTATATATATATAATGAATAAAGGTGTCGATTAGGCAGAATCATAGGAACGTTGGAAAATATTCTTTGTGATATTTCTTTAGGTTCTACGTTCAAAATTCCGCCTCAACTTGCTCTCCACCCTCTAAATTGGTGGCTTGTACTGAAATGAAAAAGAATTATATATTTATATATATATATATATATATATATATATATATAATTTCAGTGTGCAAGTTTACATAACCGACTTAATCTCTTTCCCTAAATTTGAAGCCTTGAGCTTCCAGTAGAAAGGATTATTATTATTATTATTATTATTATTAAGTCTCACTCTATAAGGATTGTGAAAAGGAAGAACTTTTTCAAATATCAAAAAATTCACACACAGTATTTAGCGTTCAAATGATTTAAACTTGCACTCCGAAATTTTTACCGGGGACCAAGTTCGTAGAGTAAAAAGAGTGGCTATAAGAGGAATGTCGGTGAGGAGATATGGAGACAATTATGCGAAGAAACAAATAAAACTGCTTGGCTTTGATTTACAAAATATATATCCATGGATACATGTAAATAGAGAGAAAGCAAGGACTGAAAATTTTCAGACGATTAATATTCATGTCTAAATATAGAGAAAATTATACATTAACAGATCAAACTTACACAAAATACAAAAGACACTGAAAATTAAGGTAGCACCATACCTTCTTCCCTTTAATGTTCTGTGTCTTTTGTACTCTGTGCGAGTTTGCTCTCTTAACAAATAGATATCTTTATATTTAGACATGAATATTCAACGTCTGAAAATATTGAGTGTTTGGTTTCTCTCTATTTACATGGATATATATTTTGTAAGTCAAATCCAAGCAGTTTTATTTGTTTCTTCGCACAACTGTCGTCATCTCCCCCTCCCTCGCCTCTCTCTCTCTCTCTCTCTCTCTCTCTCTCTCTCTCTCGGATTACGGCGGCGAGTTAACAATCGTGAGCGCGTCAAGAGAATGCTTTGCGGTAGTCATTCCAGCTTTTTAGGTTCTGAGTTCAAGTTCTGCCTAGGTATAGTTTGCTTTTCATCCTTTCGGGGTCGATAAAGTAAAGTATCGGTGAAATACTGTGGTCGAGGTATCGACTAACCTTTCCCTCTGAAAATGTGTCTGGCCTTGTACCTAAATCAGTAACCGCTATCTCCTCTGCAATATCAGAGCCAAGCACTGATTAGGAATAAGCGAACTTTTCGTTGAAATATGTCACAAACATATTTCAACATCGAATTTTATTTGATGCAATGTTTAAACTAAAAGCCAAAGCCAACACATTTTTCACTTAAGTTTTAAGTTATTCAGAATAAATAATTAATGTTATAGTCAGGATCTTGTTAATTTCTTATAACCACTTGAAAGTTTTCAAACTTTCACCATATTCTTTAGAAAAATAAAATACAGTTCTGTTGTAATTGTGCTGATGTAAGTCGCCTTCATTTTTCTAACTTTTGTCTTATCTAAGAATTAATAATAAAGAAATTTCTAGCATTTAAATCCATGTAAGTTTTGCCAATCGAATGCGTTCATTGCGAACGTATCGGAGGTCGGAACTGTGTGTTGTCATGGAAATCAGCAAAGACAAAAGATAAGACAACGTAGATAAAACCTTTAAGTAGTCCCTCGAACTGTCAGAAATAGTAACGAAATCTTCCTTCAACTACATTATGACATCTAAAAACAGAAAAGTCGACACATTATCTATCGTAGTTGAGGCATTTTTTGTTTTGTCATTTATAATTAGAGCATCAAAGCATCGTAATATGTTTCTAAAGTCACAGCGGCACTAAATATGTTTAATATATATTATCATAAACACATTGTATACATTAATAAAGAACATCGTTAGTTTTGAAAACAAAATCTGGTGAAAATTTGAACAACATCAAGTGATTGGAAGAAATGTGCTTTCGTCGATTCATTTCTGTATCTCTTGCGTATCAATCGTTAGAGAAGATATAATGGTGTTTAACAGATTAGATAAGCTTCCGTAGTTTTTATCTTTTAACTTTTATTTGCTTCGGGGATTTGACTGCAGCCACCCTGAGGCGCGGCCTTGAAGGGTTTTAGTCGAATAAAATCGACCCCAAGATTAAAAATTTTTAAAACTTGGCACCTATTCTGCCGATCTACCTTGGCCGAACCGCTAACAAACCAACACCCCCTTTCAAGCGGTGGTGGAGGACTAACACAAAAACACACTTATATAGATAAGTCTACAAGTATGGTTGTAGCTATCGTTTTTTTCAGATTTTGAACTACGTTCACCTTGTTAATTTATTTAACGTACCACGACAATGTATTTTCCGAATCATTTGATTTATTGATTAATTTGATTAGCTCACATAACTTCCTATACGACATTTCTTCGAATCGATGAAGCTCAATCTTCTGGCGTAATTGCTTTTAAACAAAGAAGACTGATAACTAGTCGGTGATCGCATGAATTATAACAGGAGATACAGACAACGCCATTGAAGCATTACTTGTTTTAAGACTGTTGATCAGGCCGTCAGCAACATTGTTTTGTTATCAACTCAAATATAAAGCGGTAGACATCGCTATGATCATTTAACAATATTTCTATCTTGGCAGGGGTATAAACTGACGTATCTTTTATTTCTTTACACTGATTGGAAGGCAGCAGCTATGCTGCGGTACGGATTTATGGGGTTTAGGCGAGGAAATCAACCCCACTACTTGTTTTTTAAAGTCTATTACTTTTGCTATCGGTATCTTTTGTCCGACCGCTAGGTTGTAGGTACGTAATCATACCAACACTACCAACATACGTACGGGGTTCGATACATTTAACTAAAATTCTTCAAGGCGATGTTCCAGCATGGCCGCAGTATAATGACTAAAGAAAATGAAATATAAATAAGAAATTGCTTGTTTGCCACAACACAAGAACAGCAACAACGATAACAACGTCAACACCAACAGCAGACTTCGAAATGTGAATAAATAACAGAACAAAAAAGAAAAAAAATTACAGGGTTGCTCTGTGAGTAGAAGCTTGTTTCCGAATCACACAGATCTGCGTTCAGTCTCACTGCGTGGCACCTCGAGCAACTGTCTTCTAATATGGCCTTAGGCCGATCACACTCACATACACACTAATATATATATATATATATATATATATATACAGACACACTGACAGACAGACAGACACGCACACATATATGTATATATATATATATATATATATATATATATATATGCATATATATGCATATATATAGGGCATAAATGCCTTCACAGACCCTTTTCCCATCACTGGAGGTCTTAAGGAAGGATGCGTCCTGGTACAAATCCGTTTCTCTTTGTACATGGCCGCCATGTTCAACGATATCCCACTGGTCTCGCCTTCCATCAACATGCGCTATTGCTTGGATGGCGGACCCTTCAATCTCGCACGTCTCCGCGCAAAGACGAGGACCTCCGCCATCACAATCCGTGAAATGCAGTTTGCCCACGACAATGCCACTCCGAGCCGGACCGTAGATGGCCTACAAAGGACGGCTGATGTTTACAACGCGGCTTATGAATGCTTCGGGATGCGGGTAAACATATTAAAGAATAAGACCCTGATCCAACCTGCACCAGGCCAGAACAGTTCACCTACGAACATTAGCATCAACGGCTAACCCCTAGAAGAAGTTGAACACTTCTCATACCTTGAGGGTATTCTTTCAAAGACCCCACGTGTAAAGAGGACTTGGAGTACTGGATCAGAGCCACCCACTCCGCCTTCGGTAGACTCATCCAACGCATATTCTTCAATCACGCACTGACCATCCGAACAAAGATCATGGTTTTCCGTGCTATTGTCCTGTCAACTCTTCTCTGCGCTTGTGAGACTTGGACGCTGTACCGCCGTGACTTCAAGCGCCTTGAATGCTTCCAGTAATCCAGGCTACGACATATCCTCAATATTCGATGGGAAGATCACATTACCAACAACGCGGTTCTTCGCCGTTCCTCACTATCAAACGTCGAAGCCACCAATCATCGCCATCATCTCTGCTGGGCAGGTCACGTCCAGCGTATGGTGCCCTCTCGTCTCCCGAGGATCATGCTCTACGGAGAACTTGCCATCAGAATAAGACCCAGAAGAGGCCCGAAATTCCGTTTTAAAGACCAGCTCAAACGGACCCTGGCTCAAACTAACATTCATCCATCCTCATAGGAAGAGATTTCCATGGATAGGATAGCCTGGAGGACTGCTATCCGCAATGGAGCCAACTCCTTTGAGCAGAACAGACAACAGAATGAGGAGGTAAAATGCAGGAAAAGAAAGGAGTGTCTTCAACATCCTTGACCCGCACCGACCATCCCGCACGTGTTCTGCCCACAACTCTTTGATCATCGACTTGGACTCCAAACATCTGCCGAGGAGACTGGATAGAAGCTGACGAACCCAATGCTCGGATACAAGCTGGAGCCGACCATATATA
>NC_068991.1:78907589-78913876 GCF_001194135.2 Octopus bimaculoides
ATATATATATATATATATATATATATATACACATACATACATACATCTGTGTGTGTTTGTCTTGTGTTTGGACCCATCACTGCTTGGCAACCAGTGTTGATTTCTTTTCGTCCCCATAACATAGCGGTTCGGTAAAAGAGATTGATAGAATAATACCATGCTTCTGAAATAATGTCCTGGTATCGATTCGTTTGACTAAAGCCCTTAAGGCAGTGCCCCAGCATGGCCGCAGCCCTTTGACTGAAACAAGTAAATGATAAAAACTATATTACCAATGCTTATAGTATTCACTGCTATTTTAGCGGTGCAGTGGTTTGTATCCGCCCCACAGCAAACAAGTACCTGGAACTAAATTATTATGGTCTAACAATGGTTTCAAATTTTGTTACAAAGGGAAAAAATTCTGAGGAGTGGGTAAGTCGATTACGTAGACTCCAGTGTTCAACTGGTACTTATTTTATAGACCCCGAAATGATGAAAGGCAAAACTAACCTCGGCTGAATTTGAACTCAGAACGTAAGGACGAACGACATTTGATTTAAATTGACTCAGTCTTCAAGGACAGGAGAACGCTTAACTCGGAAATGCCGTAGGAATTGTTACTAATGGATACCAATAATTGATATATTTGTGTAACAGGTATTGCAGTTTCAAAATAATTATATGCGGAAATCAGAACATTAAATCCAGCATCTCTGGTCGAAGCTATATGCAAACACCTACTTATTATCACGTCAGCTACTAGAATAACACATGCACTGGTATATATGTCAACTCGTACAAAATCACGCAAGAGTTATAATTGATGGCGTTCGCGCACGGGATATATGCATGTGTGATTTGAAAATCTTTTATGATTTTGGTTATTGTAGAAACTAAAGTTTGGTAGCTTGTTCTCCTCAGGACATCAAGTTCGTGATCTTTCTATCTGGAAGATTAATTTTCATTGGTAATAAGGAAGGGATTGCACATCAGTCCCAAAAGTTCATTAGCACCCGAAATCTAATCTTTCGTGCTTAATTAAGGGAATAATTATCTGGAGAAAATTAATGTCACTATATAAATTGAATTTTAATTAACGGGAAAAAAAATCGATAAGAACGAATGTCGATAAATTCTTCACACAAGTTTAACCCGAGGAATGATTTACGATGTTAGACTATTTAACGTTTATGAATTATTAAAAATAAATATGTTTGGCTTTTGGGTTAATTGATGTGAAGAACTTTTAAATTAATAAAAAATTAATGAAAAATGGATATATAATGTCAATTAAGCGAAGTAAAGTGTATAAAACGGAAGCACAGTTAAATATATTTTGCTCATAAGAAACAATTGAATATTTTCACCAAAAATATTATAATTTGTGAAGTTGCAAGGATATCTGAAGTAACAAAAGGGGTTTTAGGAGGGAGGGAAGGAGATAGAGATAATTTACTCAGTATAGCATACATAGGTATACAACATAAATACATAACATGGAGGTACAATAGTCAAAAGGAAGATGAAACGAGGATCACTACAGTAACTTTAGATAGGATAGAGTTAGGGAGTCGCACGTCAGTGGACCAGATGTTGAAGCTTATTAATCTGAAGTAAGAAACAGGTTTGTTGTTGAGATGGGAGAACACTCAATATGGAATATAATTTACAGGTAAGTTCAAAGTATAGAGAGTTAAGTGATGAGATGTAGATAATATCTATTAAAAGTTCATATACTGTAAAAGAATTGCTTACCTTTCAATGAGACAGAGACAACTGCAGTAGCTGTAGGAAGGGGACACAATTAGGAATTATTACTACGTACATTATTGCTGGACGGGAGATTCAGGCCAGCTGCGTGAATGTATGTATGTATTTTTGAGTGTATACATGCAAGCATGTATATGTGTGTATATTTGTTACAACTCTCGATCTGAGATAAAATCCTGTCAAGATTAACTTTGTCCTTCTTTCTTTCGAGGTCAATTAATTCCATTCCTTCTTGGGGCAGGGTTTTGATGGAATTCTCTATATTTGACTGGATGACTATTGTGGCTCCATGTTTTGACATAAACACTCGGGGTCAAGTGGAGAGAAGAGATTTGTTAAGAAGGGCAACGACCGGTTTCCACAATGAAAAAAAGAAAACTTACTTGGGTCTGTACCGAGTTTATATCCGTCGTTTTACCATAGATATTAAGGTAAGCTTGCAGAACCCTCAGCCACTTTGATTATAATTCGATTTGTAGGTAATTCACTTAGTAGAATAATTTGTATAATTATACTCGAAATTGACGATTGATCGGTTCATTATATTCTGCACTAATGAAAATAATTAGGTATGGGTGTGTGGTCAAAAAATTCGTTTCACGACCACGGGATTTCGAATTCAGACCCACTGCCCGGCACAGTCTACGAAAGCCATAAGCAGACCAATGTCCTGGCAGTGAGTTTGGTGGATATCTGTGTGGAAGTATGTAGTTTACACGCTCATATTTGTGTGTGTGTGTTTATGTATGTGTGTGGAAGTATGTAGTCTACACGCACATAGGTGTGTGTGTGTGTGTGTGTGTGTTTGTGTGTATGTTCAGCTTTGGATTTGTCCCCGTATCGCCTGGATTTGTCCCCGTATCGCCTTACGTACCCGTAAGCTAGTGATTCTGCAAAACCGCCCGATAAAATAAATACCAGACATAATAAAAAATAACTACTGGGGACGATTTGATCGACTGAACCATTGAAGGTAGTGCCCCTGCATGGCCGCAGTCTAATGACTGAAATAAGCAATTGAATATAAGATTATTGAGGGTGAAATTTGTTTACTTTTTCTAATTGAATTGATTCTTAATCTGAAATATATTTTCCCATTCGTAAATACGAATCAGAACTATGTAAGAATCTGAAAACCCCATTTTCCATATTCTACGAAACGTATAAAACTTGTATTCCGTGATGTAGGGGATGCTAAAATATCGAAGGATATAAAAATATTGTGGAGAATTAAAGAATCTTCAGTGTTCTTCCTCTGCCAATGCAATATTCTTGCGATGGAGAATGGTTTCTGATTAAGATATAAGTTCTACAATCTTGGGGGGATGGGCGTGTTCGACGATACCACCAACCTCAGTACTTGACTGGTACTTTATTTTATCAACTCCGAAAGGATAAAAGAGAAAGGTGACTACGTCGGAAATTGAACGCAGAACGTAAAGAGTCGGAACAAATACTGCATAGAGTTTTTGCCCGATATTCCAACACTTTTTCCAGCTCGCCACCTTTTTTTTTTTCTTCTGCGCTGGAGAATGCCATACTTCTTGGCACTAAAAGTATGAGTAGTATCTGATGAAAAAAATAATTAATAAAGTGAATTAACACGCTGGATAATTTCTGTCAATTCTAAGAATATTTATTCAAGAATTTTACTAAACGAATGTTTAGTGATTAGCTGTGATAGTATTTCTTGTTCCGGGAATGTTATCGTTACTGTTGCTCTTTCTTAATCATTGCCAAACCCACTAATGAAATACAGGATACGAAGAATGGCGTTTCGGGTAGTTAACATGTCAAATCATATTTACTTGAGTATTATTGATCAATAACACTTGCTTAATAATAAGCGTAGTATAGCCGAATGGTTAAAACTATTGCTCCGAAACCACAAAGACACGATTTCGATTCCATTGCTTAGCGAAATCATTTTGTTTTTTTCGTAGCCTTGGGTCGATCCATACTTTGTGGGTAAAATTGGGTTATCGAAAACGGAAGAGAAAACGGTCACTTGGGGTGTGCGTATAATTCAAAAGGTACAATCTTGACACTCTGCTTCTATATGCGAATTGCATGAAGGGTACACGTCCTGTGGAATATTCAGACCCCTACGTCTTAGGTAGATCATTAGAAAGTAATTCAGTTGATCAGACAACTGAATCTTCATCGTTGGGCGACCGAGGCCCATTACTATCCATAATTTTAGTTAATCGCCAATTTTCTGTTCCTTTAGACAAATTCTTTTTTATTCATATCCATCCATCTATCGTATCCACCCACTATTATCGTGGGGGGGGGGGAGTCGAGTCCTCAAGTATCTCCTCTATAGGGTCCTATCAGAAACAACCCTGCGTGGCAAACTAAGTCTATGGATATTATCCAATCATCTCATTCTTAATCTACTTCCAGTTGTCTCGGCTTGAAAAATGCGTCCTTTGTGATTATTTCCTCCGACATTCTAATCATGTGAAATAATTATATGCAATAATCCTTTTCTACTATAGGTATAAGGCCTGAAATTTTTAGGGGAGGGGGATGGTCAGTTATTTCGACCTTGAATAGTCAATTGGTACTTTATTTATTGACCCCAAAAGGATGAAAGGCAAAGTCAACCTCGGCAGAATTTGCACTGAGAACGTAAGGACAGAGGAAATTCCACTAAGCATTTGCCCAGCTTGCAATCGATTCAGCCAGCACGTCGCCTTGATGACATGGAATAATGAGTTTCTAACAGCGAAATGTAATAATTGCGTTTTTTATGTGAAGGATCAGGTGGAAGGGGCTGTGCCAATGACATTCACAGGGACTCAGAGAGCGGTGAGATAGATACCGTTCGCTTTAACTGTTTTTCAAACGACAACTGTAATGGTAGACGTGCTTTGATTCTAGTGGGACGACATATCGGGACTGAAGGAGTGGACACAGTGATTAGTATGAGACCAGGTTTATTGGATACAACATGAATGCTGTTCGTGGAAACTCTCACAGAACCACAGACTGTCACCTTGGCCACTGATGAAAGGATGCTCTCCTTAACCTCCTCCATCATGAAACAGGACGAGATTTGTATATGCATAATTAATCAACAGAAAGCGTTGTAGTTATTTCGCTTAAACAGCGAAATTATTTACATTATTTGCATTATTTACATTTGACGGATATTTGTCGGATATTTGTCGGATATTTGACGGACATTTGACGGATATCCGTCAAATGTAAATAATGTACATAATTCCTCATCTCTTAAATATAGAACTGTAGTTAGCGAAATAACTAAAGGTTTCGCAATTATAATTTTCGAGTTCACTATTTGTATGTATTATGTGTATTTGTATTGTGTTTGTCTATTTAGATATTATATTGAATACTTCATACACATTCCTATAATTCGTTAAGTTAATTATTATTGATTATGTATTTTTAGAGAAGAGTTTTCAGAATCGATATTTTGAAATGTGTCAAGAATTCCTAATTAATGTTTTGATTATTTCAAAGTTTACTTAGAAAATGTTCTTCTATTTTAAACATGTCTCTGGTGTACGTAATACACTCTGTGAGATCTAACGGATGCTATAGTTGTAAGAACAGTACACCAGGTACTTATACGAATACACATGCATATATACATACAATATACATACATTCAATATACATGTGTGTGTGTGTGTGTGTGTGTGTTGGCTTTACTTTATATCATTCTTGAAGTGTGACATATTTATCTACCCTCAGCTTAGTAAGGAAGTTATATGTACCCACTCTGTCCCTCTACCTCTATGTAACTGTCTGTCGACTTTTCGGTCCATCTACTTATCTATCTATCTATCTATCTATCTAATTCACTTCTATAGCCATGTACTACTGCACCCTCTTTGAACTTATTTACAAACTTACTTCCATAATCCACCCTAAAACTTTTTATTTCTCCTTTCATAAAATCCTTTTCTCACACAACCCTACCTCTCCATCCCACATTTTCTATATATTACTCTTTTCCGTATTTCTATCAACATATTCTGCCTTTTTCTTTAGGATAAATTTAGGAATTTCTTAAATATTTTTATCTTTTACCCTGTCCCCTTATAATATTTTAAACTATTTTATTTCATCTCGTTTTCTATTATTTTTTTTTCCCTTTCTCTTTGTCTTCTCTACTTTCAGTCTCTTCATCGTTGTCTTTTTTTTTTCAAAGCAAAAATATGAAAACAAAAACATCTTCCCTTTTTTTTTAATGTTCTCTTGTTTTTTGTTTTCTCCTTCTTCTCTTTCATTCCTACAGTCACTGATTCACTCAATCTTATGCTCTCTAATTCTGCACACGCACACACATACACATCGCCAACAAACGCCACACACACACACACACACACGTACACACACACACAAACACACGCACACACACATTCACACACACAAATCTGTATGTGTATGCATGTATACTTATGCATAAGTATATAGATATATGCATTTGTATGAGCATATATGTATATATTATATATGCATATATATATGATTACGTTTATATATATATATATATATAT
>NC_068991.1:78914207-78914651 GCF_001194135.2 Octopus bimaculoides
TATATATATATATATTTGTGTGTGTATGTATATATACGTATGCGTGAGTATACAGCCATATACTCTTACAGACAGATATACATATGCATACTCAAAGCAAACTCGTTTGTATGCATTTACATATAGACACATATGAATGTAAAGACACTGTATTAGTTTTACTGAGGTTAAGGTATTGTGGGGAAAATTGCAGATTTGAAATAATAGATAAACAAATATGGGAATAAAAACAAAGTTTCTTTGTTCGCTCTTTGATTATTTAGATAAGTTCTTAGCGCAATCAATAATTTTGTATTATTTTCCTAGCGTAGCAGAAGCTGTTTTGGAAACGCAGGTGCTACTTCTTTCGTTTGGATTATGAGCGATTCCAGAGAGTAAGCTGGGGAAACACACACACACACACACACACACACACACACACACACACACACATGCAGACACACA
>NC_068991.1:78914663-78923615 GCF_001194135.2 Octopus bimaculoides
CACACACACACACACACACACACACACACACACACACACGCGCGCGCATACACACACACGCACGCTGTAGAATTCTTAATACAATGTAATAAATGTTTCACTGAAGAAAGTGAATAATTTCTTTGGCACTGAGAGTTGAGTAGAGTTCTTTTTTGAAGAAAATAAGAATACATATGAAAAAAATATAATAATAGTAGTAATAATAATAGTAATAATAATAATAATAATAATAATAATAATAATAATAATAATAATAATAATAATAATAATAATAATGGGGAGTAAAACATAATGTAATGCTTTCCTGCTTTGTTTTGTAATGTAATACTGTAGTAATATTATATTTTTTTATCAAGTTGTTTTTCGTCTACGTAACAACAACAATAACAATACAAATGCGTTTTCATGTTCTTTTGCTATTGTTATCGACTGCAAGCAGGCTTCAAGTCAATTCTGTTTTAAAGAACTATTTCTTTGTTAATTTTTTTTTGCTTTTGCATTATTATTATTATTATTATTATTATTATTATTATTATTATTATTATTATTATTATTATTATTATTATTATTATTATTATCGTTATAGTTCTTTTCTTTTTTTAGTTGATCCACTACAATCAACTTCTTGCCCCTTCGCCGTTTACTTTTTATGTCTTTGATTAGTTCTTGGTAGTTTTCTGAAAACAATCGAATTCCTGAAACGTTCAAGCAGGGTAGCCTAGTGTTTATTGATTGAATGGGATGTTATTTCTGTCAATCAACACAGTACAAATTGCTGTTGCTGTGGAATCATTGCCATATCTTCTCCATCATCAGCCTTTTATCATCTACCATCAGACATAATATAAACACAATATCATAAGTTGTTATGTTAGAAATGATTATTTGATCTACCAAGAAAGGTTACACTTGAAACTCGTTTCAAGACTTGGGGTTTAACTAAACATTGTCAAAGGGGCTGATAACTAATAGAAATAAAAGCAGCCCTTGTATGATAAAACCTGTGATATATCTCATTATCGTTGATTTTCTTTGATTATCTGAAACCAAAATTGCAATATTAAACACAAAGCTATTATTTACTGTTAAAAATATTGCTGAACCCTTTCACTGCAAAATTGAATTCTTTGATTGCTTCAGTAATGATGTTAAATATCAACCACAAAAATAGAACTTGTATTTTCTTAATGTTACGTTGCGTCAATAAACTCCAGCTTTTTGAGTCGCAACGTCTGCTTTCTGCAGTAAAAGGTTTAACTTCGGGGGCAAATGTCACTGTATACTACATATTATATATAGCTAAACAGTCGGCATGCAAGCATGTCAAATGTTACTTCTTTCTCTTTTGAGAGTGTTGAAGCCATGAAGAACGTATGTAAGACTGCTGCTGTAGATGCATTTTTGTCAAATTGTATGAATATACATGACATTGAATATTTACAGCACAAAATACAAAAAAAATCAAAAACAAATGTTCTCTTCTTGAATATAATCAAGTGTGTCTCTCGGGATACGGTATTCTTTAAAAGTAAACAAAAGTCGTAAATGTGTGATATCCGGTTAGATAGCAGACTTATGATATGGCTATCGAATATGTCATCTGTATTTGCTATTTCAGAGTAATTTTACAACACGCTCTTCTCGATTCCTTTTCTTTCCCACATTTTTTTTCTCGGTTTATAACATTTAACTAGTTTTTTTCTAGAAATCCTGTAAAATATTCTGGAATTGAACGAGTTCCAGTAAGGTTGTCTGGTTAAAAAGTTCACGCAACAATACAGAACTTTGGATCCAATGCCACTGCGCAGTATATTGAATGTACCAATGCATCTGTGGGAAATTTGGAGGATAGAACCTGCACGAAGTACCATCACGTGAATGTATGTATATATATATATATATATGTGTGTGTGTATGTGTGTGTGTGTGTGTGTGTGTGTGTGTGTGTGTGTGTGTGTGTGTGTGTGTGTGTGTGTGTGTGTGTGTGTGTGTGTGCATATGGTAATATATGCATATAAGTTATAAAATTAAAAATAATATTTTACTTGGATCAAACGTTATCTGATATCCAGTAGAGCGATTTTATGGGTGTGTATAACAAAAGAAAAGAAAAAAACAATTGACAATCTACTGAGAGTTTCGCTCCGGGCTGGATTGTTGGTGATCTAACAGCTTAAAATAGGCTGCGTAAGGAATGCTTCTTTTGTAAATACTGACATCTAATCTCCGGCTGTTAATGAAGCATGTAAACCAGTACAATCGAGAAGCGAACATGGCTCGCAAATACATTTCAACGGAAGCTTACCAAGTTCACAGCAATCGTATCTTTTATAACACTTCTAAGAGTTATTGTGTTTCAGTAATGTCTTTATATTTTCTCTATTTATCTTCTTCCATTCTGTCGATCTTCGAGTTTCGCTCCTTCACCGAGAATTCATTCTTTCTTTATTTCTGTCTGTAAACAATCGCTTATTTCGTTTTATTTCTTCCTTTCTTTCACAGTTCCCCATATATATATATATATATATATATATATATATATATATATATATATATATATATATATATATCGTCGTCAACACGTCCATGATTTACCTGAATGTTAAAAAAAATAAAATAAATAAACCACCAATATTTTACAATGAATTTAAATATGGAAATGTAATCAAGAATGAAGCAAGAATAAAATAACAGAATATATTTCAATGCTAAACTCCTTTCAAATACAAATATAAACATAAATTTTTGATCTCTCCTATAACGTATGCGGTAAGCCGTCATCATTGTAAGTTTGAGCGACTGTCTCAGTGACATAAATGGTAATAATAATAATAATAATAATAATAATAATAATAATGATGATGATGATGATGATGATGATGATGATGATGATTACAACAACAACAACAACAACAACAGGAAACCTGATTGTTGCTAGGCCAAGGAGAAAAAGGAGAGAAACTGAAGAGACGAGATATGAAGTTCTGAAAAGAGAGAAAAAAAACCACTATGTTCAGTTAATGTGCCAACAATTGTTGGTACCCGAAACAGGGAGAGCAAATTGTTTGAAAAATAGTTGGAAAAATAGGCATAAAATTGAAAACAGAGCACATCCAGAAAACACCATTACTTGGAGAGCGAGGAGTCGCCACAAGGTCCTTGATATTTGAGAATATTACACCAACTTACTTCACAGGGAGTATCTATGATACTCACCTGCAGCAACATGGTGAGTATCATAGATGTAATAATAATAATTATAACAATTATGATGATGATGATGATGATGACGTTGATGATAATTTACTGATCACAAGACTCCTTACATACAACATTAAATATAGCTCTGTTATCATCAGATTGGCATGTCCATACAAACTCCATTTGGTACACCTTAGCTCCATGCTCTTCCAATAACCGTTTCGTAATGATGACAATATTGGTACCAATACCGCTAGACATGATCCTCATACTCTTGAGATAAAAGACAGTCATTTGAACAATATAAAGCAAAGTCTGTCTATTCGCTGGATTCTTGATCTTAAACACCTGGCACATACTTTTCCTTATATCCGCCTCGATCAAAAGAAAAGAAGACATCTTACCACACGTCAGCCAGAGATCTCCTTGAATATAACTTCTCTGACATATGGAAATCGTGCTTTCAGGTACTTTTCTGAACAAACTCCACGAGCAAGGAGCCATTTTCTTTCACCACATATCATTCCTATACATTCTTCATTCCCTCGAACTGATTTATATCGCGGGGCCCCTTATGGTTCACTGTAATTGCAGACGATGAAACGTTAATGTCAATTTTATCATTTTTTTCACGCTCTTTCCGCCTTTTCTCCTCTTAAATCAATATTTTTAACATTATTCATTACTGTGTTTTTCAGTAAAGGTTTCATCCACGAAATTCTGTTCGTTTAATTTTTGTATTGTCTGCTTTAAGTTTTTTTGTTTTTCATAAAGCTGAGGATATTATTTGCGTTACTGAAGTTAATTGCTACGATCACTGTGGTTTTTTTCCTCTCTTCTAAGACGTCCATGTTGCAGCGAAGAGATATTGCAAATAGCCAATGTTTGCAATATAAATCTAAAAAAGAAATACTCCGACGAATCTTGAATTTCAACGCAGGGCAATGGGTGGGTTTTGAATATTATGAAGCATTTACTTGGTAAATGAAGTAAACATGAATTTTTGTTAAGTAATCGTAGCAGAAATCCACTTCAAAGCGTAACCGTGAATCTCGTGTATCTATGGTGAACAACAATGAAAACAAGAAGTATAATAATTGTTTCTAATAGAAGTAAAAGACCAGACATTCGGAGAGAGATTTTATTTAATTAAATCGATCTCATATTTCATTTGTGCTTTATTTTATGGACCAGAGAAATATAAAAGGGTATAGATGATCTCGGTGGGATTTGAACTCAGAACGTAAAGAATCGGATCAATTGTTGCAAAATACTTTTCCGACTGTACCAACAATCCTGCTAATCAACTACCGTTAATAGTTGTAATAACGATAATAATAACCCAAAAGATGAACTTTTATGAAGATGTGGCTTTTTGTAATCGCTATCCTAATGGTTTCTAAAGAATTTGAGCATAATGATAATGACGACGACGATGACAATGATGATGATGATGCTGATGATGATGACGATGATGATGATGATGACGATGATGATGATGATGATAATGATGATAATGATAACGATGATGATGGTGTTGATGATGATGATGATAATGATGATGATGGTGTTGATGATGGTGGTGGATATCTTCATGATGTAGACGTTAATGATAATGATGATAACGGCTATGCTGATAACTATGATAGCAGTAAATTTACCAACAGCGACAACAACAGCAACACCAGCAACAACAACAACAACAACAACAACAACAACAACAACAACAACAATTTAATTAAAAGATAAGAATTTATGACTGTGTGGAAACATTTCGAATTGTCTGCTGTCTAATTTTCTAACGATAAACACGTACATCATTATAATTTAGGTCTCGACAACTGTCCAAATAGAAAACCTCCATTACTTTAAACCATTGCTATAATAATAATAATAATAATAATAATAATAATAATAATAATAATAATAATAATAATAATAATAATAATGATAACAACAAAACAGTAGTGGTAGACGTAGTAATAGTAGTAGTTGTAGAGTTGGTGGCGGTGAGCAAGATAAAAATGTCGAAATTATATAAGATTACAGTAATATGGACGTGAAATCACTTCGTGGCTGCAACGCAAAAATAAGTTCATGAGTTCCGAAAAGTCTACGATTGTTTTTGTGGCCATAGCAATTTTAGGTAATTAATATTATATTATGTTATAGTGAAAACTATTATAACGGTGAGTTTAAAATGGCTGATTATCTTCAGACAGGAATTATGTCTGACTTCTCTGTTTCCCATCATATGTATATGCACGCGGGCACATACATACATCGATATATATTTAAATATATATATATATATATATATATATACACATATACATACATACATACAAATATATATATACATATATATACACACACGCTCCCACGCGCACACACATATACATATACAAGCATATCTGTGTGTGCCTGTCGAGACATTTGCAAGCATACATACGGAAGTATATTTGAGTGTGTGCGTATTCACGGGTGTTTTCTATAAATGTATGTCTATATTAGGACATACATGTATATAAACATATACACGCATACACACACACACAAATATACACAGAGCGAGAGAGTATAAAAGAGAGAGGGAATGAGGGAAGAGTGTGTGTGTGTGTGGATGAGTGAGTGAGAAAGCGCGTGTGTGAGAGAGTGTGTGCCTGCGTGAGAGAGAGGGTGGGTAAAGGCTCGGTGAGACTTTGAAGTTCTGGTCTGCTGGGACTGTGAAGTTCCGGTCTACTGGCCGTCATCAAACTAGGAAACCGAAACTAGTTACTGTTAATCTTTCCAGTGTAAAAATTAAAAACGTATTCAATTTAATCTTAAATTATATATATATATATATATATATATATATATATATATTGGCGCAGGCGTAGCTGTGTGGTTAGAAACTTGCCTTTCAATCAAATGGTTCCGGGATCAGTCTCACTGCGACGCATCTTGGGCAAGTGTTTTCTATTTATAGCCTCGAACCGACCAAAGCTTTCTGAGTGGATTTGGTAGACAGAAACTGAAAGAAGCCCGTTGCATATTTATGTGCGTGTATTTCTGTCTATTTGTCATACATCACTGCTGGATAACCAGTGTTGGTGTGTTAGGTCCCCGTAACTCTGCGGTTCGGTGAAAGTGACCAATAGAATAATGAATAGGCCTAAAAAACAAATACTGTGATTGATTCTTTCGATTAAAAATTCAAGGCGATGCCCTAGCATGGCCGTTGTCTAGTGACTGAAATAAGAAAAAAAGTAAAAGATTAAAGATATATCTTTACGTAAAAAGGAGTATTTACCATGTCTCTCGTGAAGTATTGCTCCCCACTATGATCTCCACACACAAAGCAAAACGCGAGAAATGAAACACCCCGGGTATTGATTACGATAAATCAATAATTGTGATAGGCTTTCCTAAATCAATAAAAGAGATAGGCTTTGACAAAAAACTCATATTTTGTTCTCTCCATGATCAGGAGCGCAATATCATTTGTACAATGTGGAAAAATATATCTATAATATATTGCCCAAAAGATGCTGGTATCAGGTTCCCAAACCATTGAAGACTTGGCCTCCGTGCCACATGCCTCTTACCAAAATCGGGTTCCCACTGCGTAACAATATTATGACACAAGTAAGGTAGCAAGCTGGCAGAAACGTTCGCACGCCGGGTGAAATGCTTAGCAGTATTTCGTCTGTCTTTATGTTCCGAGTTCAAATTCGGTCGAAGTCGACTTTGCCTTTCATCCTTTCGGTGTCGAAAAATTAAGTACCAGTTGCGTATTGGGATAGATCTAGTCGACTGGCCCCTCACCCAAAATTTAAGGCCTTGTGCCTAGAGTAGAAAATAATATTGTGACAAGATAAGTATTGGGGTCAATTTGTTCAACGAAACCCTTCAAAATGGTGTCCCCTGGTGTCCCCTGCATAACCGCGTTCCGATGACAGAAACAAATAAATGATGAAAGGCAAAACACACACACATACACGCACACACATACACACACATACACACTCACAAATAAGAACTCACACGCACACATACAAACGTTTCAAAATACACCTGGATACAACTCGGCAAACAATTCGCAACTCGAGTGGGCTAAGATGTCCTAAAACGTGACTTGAAAGATTACTGCAGGTCTGCTGTTAAGTTAGACACAACCTGAGCCAATAATGGCTAAAACCTCTCCGAATTATGTAAGTTATAATTCTATTCATTCACTTATATGTATGTAAACAATATATCTATCCATTTGCCAGTCTGCCTGTGTGCTTATATATATATATATATATATATATATGCTCGAAATACCAGACTAGAAAAACAGCCAACAACTGATGAAGGGTCGTTCTTTATGTTTGTTTTGTTTTCCATTTGTGTCTTTTGTTGTTCGAAAGAATAGTTCATGTGCTATGCACACGTGCTTCGTAATTTTTTGTTGTACACGTTTCTTGACGTCCTGTGCCCACACTGCATATATATATATATATATATATATATATATATATATATATATATATATATAGATATATATATGTGTGTGTGTGTGTGTGTGTGTGTGTGAGTTTGTGTGTGTACATGTGCATTTGTATATGTGGGATAGTGGATATGTGTGGTCGTATTCATAACAAATTTCATCAGTAAAAAGGCTTTTTATCTTTTTTGATCTTTTCTTCCACTCTGCCCCACACATCCTACATCCTACCACATAAACTTCAATTTTCCAGCCGAGCATAATGACCCCACCACACACTGTCCGTCTCACTCAATACAAAATTCTATTTCACTAACGACTACACATAAAAATGGCCTTAATTAACCTTTAAGCAAAAAATACTTGTGCAAAATATATTTCTGTTCTGCCACTCCTTAAAATACCAGAATAATGTTTTTTCCTCTGTCTTTCTATTTTTGTTATTTATTTTTCTCATTTCTATATGAGACACCTTACCGTAAATACTGAAATACTGACCTGAAAAAAATAAAAAACAAAACAAAAGAGAAAGAGAAAAATAACAACGAACGAACGAAGAACCAAAAAAAATCCAATAAAATTTACAAGAAGTTTTTGAACAATGAGTAAATAACGACTGCGTAAATATTTACTCTTATGTTAAAAAAGAAAAAAATGAAACTGCTGCTGTCGAACACACTTCTCTCATACAAAACACTTCACAAGCTCCCGCCTGCAAAAACATCAAAATCAGAAAAAAAGATATAAAAATAGAAATAAATCCATTAATAAATGTTTTCAATCGGCATCAGACGCACTTGGAAATTCTAGTCACCACGTATGAACACCACAGAGATTCCTCAATCCTTCTCTATTCCGATTATTCCCAGCGAGGAGGAAATCGCGTATTATCGTAAAGTGCGAAACCTTCCAGTTTCCACAATAATTATTTACGTTAAAAACGTGTGGACACTATTGTTAAGAGTACGAAAGTACATCCTAATTACTGTTACTTACCCGCACGCACACACACACACAAACACACACGCACAGAGTTTTACTTGCTCAGCCATTGGCCTGCAGCCTTTGAATCGCCATCCTGAACGGTTTTCTTGGTCAAATCGATTCCAGTAATTTCTTTAAGCTCTGTCTGACTCTTTTTGCCGAACGACTAAGTTACGGAGACACAGATAAATCTACACACACACACAGAATCTCTCTTTCTAACTATGTGTATGTATGCACATAAATGTATATATGTATTTTATATAGACACGTATTTGCATATATATACATAT
>NC_068991.1:78924276-78933995 GCF_001194135.2 Octopus bimaculoides
ATATATATTCAGCTATAGCTGAAACATTATTTTCACGTTTCTTTAAATTAAATTACTTTTATAGTGTCAATGGATCATTTCAAATTATCTTAAATTATCTTTACTTCAAGAAAATCTAACGTCGATTTTTCTAATCTATATTCGCTCATGTACGAAAAAAAAAAATGTCTTTTTGTTGAAATAAAAGCAAAGATTGTTAAAGCGATGAACGTATTATTATTTATGTAATGTATTTTTCACTTATAACTTTAATACTTTTTGAAATTTTAATCAGTTCATCGTAATTATATCGATCTGTTTATTAAGTAAAATGATCCTTAAAATCAATACACTTTCTCGCCTACTCGGATAAATTCCTGCTTAGATCAATTGCCACTTATATCAAATTTTCATGGAACATTCAATCGTTATCGTCTTCTTGTCTCTTACTGATTAAAATCTTTTGATGTTACTATGAAAATAATGGAATCATGGCATCATCCTGATGAAATTCCTCGAATTTAATTCATCACGAATTATATTTATTTATATTGTCTGCAATTCATCGTGGAATTAATTTAATTGCTCTTTTGTGTCATATGATTAATTGCTCTTTGATGTCTATAGTAAAAGGCAGGTTTTATTCATATTTATTTTTTAATGTTATCCTGGCTCTTGATATTTGATTTAAAATAGAATAATAATTTTTCTCAATATTGTGGGGCGTGGAAAGGAGCCAGAGATAATTTCCCCAGATGTTTCAAGTCAGATTACTGTTCTGAAATAAATGTACCCCCCATACTCTCACGATGTCTGTCACGATGTGTTTATGCTGGAGAGTGTGTGTGTGTGCGTGAAGCCCCAATCAACTTGTGAAAGATCATGATTGATCGCATCCCGGTCGGCATTATGAAGATCCATAGTGTCTAATGGATGGGCTGAAGAGATGTCACTGGATTTGATCTTGGGTGGTAGAATCTCAGATCACAGAGAACCATGTTATAGTTTGAGAGTAGTGGTGTATTTTTCCACTGCAACATCGAGGATAGTGTCTGTGTGGTTACTGAACACTAGGTCTAAGGGGTTTTTGTGACACCTTGTTGGTTCACGAACGAGTTGGGTCAGGAGAAACTCTTCCACAAGATCAAAGATCAATTCGATTGCTTCCTTATCAGGTGTTGAGGTGGAAAACCTAGTTTCAAGCTGTTTGTGGACCAATCAACACTGGGAAGGTTGAAGCTTGTGTGTGTAATTTTATACGTGTATAAATATGAATTTATATATGTGCGTATAATATCTATGTATGTGTGTATATGTATGTACGTAGTCTGGCAGGACCTAACCAACCTCGAAAACCCGTAGCTAACCTAGGGAGAATTTGAATGGAATGATTGAATCCCTTATGATCGGTGTTTAGGCTTTGTTAGTTTGCCCTTAGTTGTTGGCAGCCAAGGGTGTAAGCTCTCTTACCAAGACAAGGTCAAGCCAAGAGAGAAGGATTTGGGTTTCACGTGTTAACGAGGGCCAGATGATAATGAACATGCGGACGTGTTGGGGTCGGGGGCAAGAAAGAGCGCATTAATGTTGTGGGTAGGGAAAGGGTGAGAAAGAAAGGGATTGGGTGAGAGTGAAGGAAAAGTGATTGGAATGAGTAGGGGAGGCGGCGTGACAGGTAGAACGGGTCGGAGAGGTCAGGGTGGTGGGTTGGTTGATGAACGTAATTGTGGTGAAAGAGTGCAGCAGGGTTCGCCACCCCACCCCCTGCCGGAGCCTCGTGGAGCTTTAGGTGTTTTCGCTCCATAAACACTCACAACGCCCGTTCTGAGAATCGAAACCGCGACCGCGATCCCACAACCGCGAGTCCGCTGCCCTAACCACTGGGCCATTGCGACTCCACTATGTATGTATATGTATGTCTATCTATCTATCTGTCTGTGTGTCTGTCTGTCTGTCTGTCTGTATGTATGTATGTATGTATGTATAAGTACTTATCAACAATTATGTTTCAGATTACAATGCATTTTAATTCCATTTACGACTGAAAACTTTGCCTAGATCATCGAGTTTTTATTCTCCATGGAATATCATTTCACTTTGGTGGATTGGGTTAATTAATAGTTAAGTGGTTTGGTCTTAGAAACCGCCGCATCGGTGATGGTATACAAATTATTGTCCCCTGACATGGGTTTCATTTAATAGTCTCGGTCAGTTGCAAAGCACCCATTACACTCTCGGAGTGGTTGGAGTTAGGAAGGGCATCCAGTTGTAGAGACTCTGCCAAATCAGATTGGAGCCTGGTGTAGCCATCTGGTTCAGCAATCCTCAGTCATATCATCCAACCCATGCTAGCATAGAAAGCAGACGTTAAACGATGGTATATATAATACAATTGAGGCACCTTGTTAGGTCGAAGTAACATGTACACCCAAACAGTGTTAAGTGAATATTAAACTCGGTTCAGAAGTGCAGCCAGGTGATATTCTTGCAGTGTATGCAGGTAATACGACCCAGCTTAATGAAGAGACCCGCTCTTGGCTATTCAGGCATGTACTTTATATTAAAATAATTTCTATGATATTTCCGAAACACAGATTCCAGGACAGGTGAATAAAGTATAAATGAGTAAAAAAGAGGCACAGCTGTCAATTACTTACGGCCGTTTCAAGCGACTCCTTTAATTGATTAATGAAAACATTACATTGCAAAGAAACCGTCAGATGACTGCATGAACTGCAAACATAAAGGACAATTCGACTGATTTAACATAGTCACAACTCCACAGAGCCAAAGTATTTCCATTGATTCTGCTGCTATTCAGTTGGCAGAACTAATTTACCAAATAGTTTATATCGAGTCAGAAAGAATAGAATTTTAGGATAGTAGATAGTAGGGGGAAGGAATAACAGAAATCAGTGAACCATATATATATATATATATATATATATATATATATATATCATTTGATAGACACACTGCATGTTATTATGTACCACAATTAATTTCATATGTTGAGAAACATCTCAAACATATTCATCAGGCACAAGCCACACGTCATAACGAATTAAGAATTGAATGTGAGAAGAAGTGCGAAAAGTGGAGAACGAAGCATATATCAACGTTTTGAAACAGGAAATTCAACGCAATATATTTCAACAATGCGGAAATTTTATTCCTGAAAGTAAGTACCATTACAATCAACACATTTTTGCCAACGAGTTACAAGTTTGTTTATTCCGGTAACATAAAAATTTGGTGTTCTGGAGCTGATTAACGCACTTTCAGTAATGGTTTGATTTTTGAACTCCTTCTCCCGCAGGAAACCATCAAAGTGTTTGAAAAAGTTGTAGTCGGTAGGAGAAAGGTCTGAAGAATAATTTGGGTGGGGAAGAACTTTGTAGCCAAGTTCCCCCAACTTCCGGGATGTCATTAGTGAAACTTGTGGTTAAGCATTGTCATGACAAATGATTGGTCCTTTTCCGTTGATCAGTCTGAGATGGAGGAGTAGCAGTTTTTCGTTTATTTTGGCAATTTCATGACAGTATGCTTCTGCAGTCATGGTTTTTCCGAGTTTTAAGAAGTTATAGTGGATACGTCCAGCAGTACACTTCAAACTAATATATACATGTTGTCCGTTTTTATTCATTTATTTGAATTGCTTTTTATTTATTGGAATTGACTATATATATATATATATATATATATATATATACATATACATACATACATATTTATTCCCCCCCCCCCACAGATTTGCATATGTGCATGTTTATGTGTGTGTATGTATATATATACATACATGCACCTGTTGTGCTGTTTTAGACTTCAAAGGCCATATGGTTAGCGGTTAGGAATAGCTGTATTAATACTTACTGCCGCTATTAGGAACGGACATAAATTAATATTTGTTGTATTGCTATCTGCAGTTGAGATTATGTAAATACATATATTAATATTTACTTCAGTGGTGTCTGCGAGAGAGATTAGGAATTTGCATATATAAATATTTAATATATTCGTATATGCAGGAAATACTAGGAACTTGCATAAATTATTACATTATTTTCTCCTGAGGAGACTGAAATTAGGAAATCGCATATCTTACGATATTAGTATTTACTATGGAGATTAAGAGCTTACTTATAAACGACATATTTCGTTTAACAAAGAGATGAAAGTTATAGATGCATATGTTGCGTGAAGGATTAATCTAGCATCAGAATATTTGAAGTATTTTATTGTTGACATCATGAGAATTCATAAACACCCCAGAAAACGTGAAATAATTCCATTTTGAAACAATGGATAACGAAGCTCATACAGCTTTCAATAACATGTGGATATTGGGTTGAAGACCCTTTTCCGGTACAACATTTTCAAGGCTGCTCTCAGTTCCAAAACCCACATAACAATCATTCGCCCATTGGACCAAAGCGATTCTTCAAATTTCTCTCTCCATTTTAGAGACTTTATTCTTACCAGAATAAAGGATTGAGAAACTTTCGACAGAATTTAAATAATTCTTTTTCGGGAATAGTGGATCTCGAAGAACTTTAATTGTATTTCTTTTGCCTGCATAATAATTTAATCATTCGTAAGGGAATTTTCTTTCATGCTTTTGATAATCCCTCTTTCTGACATACGAGAATGATGAGTAGACATGCTTGGAACAATTTGTGTCCCACTAAAGGCGATGACGGGTCATGTGTTTATACTCAACAGGAGCGATTCACCTTGTTTGAAGCTTGTTTCTCAATCACATGGCTTCTGTGTTGCGCGCGCGCATTGAGTGAATTTTCCCTTGTTTTTGATTTTGATATACAGCTGGCAGTTTTAACTGGAGGCATTAGTGGTTTTATTTACCTGAGGAATTCACTGATTTTGCAGTTTATCGACCATTTGGCATATTACCAGCCAATGGACACCGCTAGCCCAGAAATAATATGAGACGTCATGACAACATAGCAAGGATTGTCCATTGGGCACTTTGCAACAAGTATGGAAATGATAATGCATCGAAAATGATAATGCAAAGATCCTATGGGATTTTATGAGTCAGTGCGACCATGAGATAGAGAATAGGAAGTCAGACATGGTCTTAATTGAGAAAGAAACCAAACTATGCTGGATCATAGATATAACATGCCCAGCTTACAACAAAGTATGCGATAAGGAAGAAAGAAAAGTCGATAGATATGACTGGTTAGCTTGGGAAGTTAAGCAGTTGTGGTCGATGAAAAAGTCGGTAGTAGTACCAATAATCGACGGAGCTCTGGGAAGAGTGAGTAAAAATTTTGATAAGTACATGGAACAAATAGCGGCTGCAGTAAGAGTAGAGCACTTGCAGAAAACAGCACTCCTTGGAACACCTTAGTTCACTGGTAGTGAACAGCTGACGCTGTAGTACATCTCCAGCGTCACAAGCTGTGCAAAGACAATATAATAATAATAATAATAATAATTCTTTCTAGTGGAAGCACAAGGCCTAAATTTTTTTGAGGCGGGAGGATTGTCGATTACATCAACCCCAGTGCGTAACTGATATTTATTTCATCGAACCCGGAAGGATGAAAGGCAAAGTCGATCTAGGTGGAATTTGAACGCAGAACGTAGTGACAAGCGAAATACGGCTAAGCATTTCGCCCGGCACGCTAACCATTCTGCCAGCTCACTGCCGCCGCCGTCATAATGATGATGATGATGATGATGCTGGAGATAAGGTTGTTAACTTTGCTAACCTTATTGGCAAAGAATCCACTTCTTTCCTGCAAGGCTTTGCCGACTTATAAGTTATTAAAAAGCGTCTTTAGAGCTGGCCACAAACTACATTAAATACTATACAAGCGTACAGTGTTTTAACAAACTGGCCAACTATACTATATACACAAGAGACCGATCTTTTTTTTTCTTCTTTTTCAACGAATAATTTATTTAATAGATTTTTTTCTGTTTGTGTATTTCTGTATGCTTTTTTCCTTTTCAGGATATCGTAATAGTATCAAACCTTCAGGATGCGTTGTTTAAGAATTGTTTCATGAATATTTATCACTGACTGCCAGGCAAAACTATCTGTTTGATCTCTTCTTCATGTCAGTGCCATCAAAGTAATATTGAGAACTTTATAGTATGTAGTTCATGCCATTAGCAATAGTTCACGAAAAATATTATATTTCAGGCGTTAACCTTAATAATGATAATAATGATGATGATGATGGCCACGACGACGACGATGACAACGACGACCATAATAATAATAATAATAATAATAATAATAATAATAATAATAATAATAATAATTATTATTATTATAATTATAATCCCTTCTACTATAGGCACAAGGCGTGAAATTTGGCGGGAGGGTGACAGTCGATTACATCGACCTCATTGTCCAACCGGTACTTATTTTACCGACCCGAAAGGATGAAAAGCAAAGTCAACCTCGGTGGAATTTGAGCTCAAAACGTAGCGACAAACGAAATATTGCAAAGCATTTCGCCCGGCGTGCAAACAATCCTGCAAGCTCGCCCCCTTAATAATAATGATGATGATGATGATGATATTAGTAGTAGTAGTAGTAGTAGTAATAATAATAATAGTAGTAGTAATAATAATAGTTGGTTAAGAAGGAATGTATTCACAGACACAATGGAGGTGAGATCTATATACACTGGAAGCTGTGCCAACACTAAGGAATACCACTTGGAAGAGATGGTATAGGCACACGCCATAACAGGTCACAGAAAATGAGAGAGCAACCATTCTTTGAGATATGTCAATACACGCAGATAGAAAAATGAATGCCAATGGGCCGGATATAGTTGTCAGAGATCAAGAAAAAACATGTTTTCTAATTGATGTATCAATACCAACAGATGACAATGTTTCTCTAAAAGAAACGGAGAAACTTTCAAAATACAAAGACTTGGAAATAGAGGTAACTCTAATGTGGAGTCTCAATACAGAAACAATTCCTATTATACTAGGCGCATTTTCAGCCTGACAATTATTGAATTGATTAGATTGAATCATGAACCAACCAAAACGCATATCTGAAACAACTGCAAGACGCAAATAGATGAAGGTATATAGCCCCTTATATAGATAGATAGATAGATACATACATATACAATCATATATGTATATGTATACATGTATACATGTATACATATGTATAAGTACGCCTATAACTATATCTATCTATCGTTCTATCTATCTCTATCTACATATTGTGTGTGTGTGTAACGCACATAAACATATGTATATATATTTCAAATTATTTTGTGAGACACTGTGCGAATTATGTATTTCTCATTGTCTTTTATTGTCTGTTTAACATCAGTTATTCATAGTTAACAATAATAAGTTACTTGCAAAAGAACTATTTCTGTGCAGCAACAATATATAAAACAAAAATAAGTAAATAGTTAAATAAAAATGAAAATACAAGCCTTTAGCGATTAATATATATTGAAATATAATGAAACATTATTTTCCTTCATCAGTTTTTTATATTTGTGTTATTGTTTGTCTTAATTTATCCGAACTAGACTCTAGACAATTCGAAATCCGTTAATTGATAGCTAGCCGTATGCAGGCGAAAATAAATCAAATTGTCTCTCTTCTGTATGAACTCTTACACAGCTTTGAAAAAACAATAATAGAGACACACTAATATAAAAAGTATCCGTTTGGAACTGGAGATAAAGATGTATGGCATGGTCACTCAGGCTTACAGTTATACACACGAATATATTTGGAAACATATTTATCATACATACACACACGCGCGCGCATGCACACACATATCTAACGATATACACCTCTTTCTCTCTTCACTGCCTCTGCATCTCTCACCCTTTGTCTTCCTCTCTGCCTATCAATACACACACAACTATATCTATATATCCATCTATATTTTACTCTTTTATTTGTTGCAGATCGGACCAGAACGGACCGGACCGGACCGGACCAGACCGGATCGGATCGGATTAGCCTAGCCTTTTGCCTGAACGTGCGTCCGTTCCTTCATACCTATGCACTTACGTACTTTCGTTCGTTCGTTCCTTGTTTTATTCTCAAACGCATACTCGTACATACATACGTATATATATATAAACAGTTCCATTTATTAAACATTTTGTTTCAGACGTGCACAACTTTCAGCGCAAACGCTTTATAACAATTTCTAATGTTCTGACTGAATTTAAAACTTTATTTCCAACAACTTCACCAAAACATAACATGCTGTGAATCTTCTGTAATTAGTTCATGGCAACATGATTTATATTAACAGGATTAACCTTTACATATTTCCGAGGTCAAATAATACCTGAAATATTAATATTTAATGACTTCCAGCAAAATTCAACTGGGAATTACACTGGAATATCGTGCTGCTGCTACACACAGAAACATCATATATTGGCATTTAATAAAATGCTGTCTTCTGCGCAAGATTCGCTCACCGAACTTGTAATTGTTAGCTTATAGACATAGCACGAGCTGCATTCAGCCTCAAAACAGACACGTCCTACATACTTCCCTCTTACGTAGTCACGCTTGTGTTGTCTCATGTGCCATAAATTACATGAAACACCGTATTCAATCTTTCCTTCCAGATCAAGAGTCACCAGAAATACCTTCATTGATTAAGATTTTGCTATATTCATCTATCTAAAAGCTTCAAATTATATACCAACTGCACCATCTCAATAGATCTGAGCAGGTATGCAAAATGAAGGTCACTGACATGGTTCTGTGTATAAATAGATATTTTCCTGCAGGAATACGATATTCCAAGCTCGAGGTGTAAACAATTTCCCCAGTCTATAAGCAATATTGAATGAACAGACGCATACACACACTTACATGTGTGTGTGTGTATGTGTATATACATATATATATATATACCTCCTTCAGGAAAAATATGGAGAAATACTTCATAGCAAAATTCTCACCAAAACTGAATGGCTGAAACATGAAGATCACAACCCATCTAGGATCTTCAACTTTGGAACAACAGACCCTAAAAAAACGACAAGAAACCCAGATAGTGAGACATTTTTGTACCAACAAGAATTGAACCCAGTTACCTAGGTTCTCATATTTCTCTCCTAACTTTTTTTGAACTAACCAGCTGTATAGATATCATCACAATTCCTTCCTTCCCTTTTACACTCCTTTCAGACACACACGCACGCACACACACACACACATACACTCTCTCTACCACTGGACAATGATACCAAAGAATACCATCTGGTTTTGCCTCCTTTTTTTTTAAGGCCAAGAATGAACTTGTCACAGCAGGAACTGACCAACTGTAAACTGTAAACAGAATCTTCCTCTTCCCTCCTCTTCCCACTGACACACCTTTCAAATACACAGGCACACACACACACGCACACATACACACACACACACAAAAAAAAACGCACCCACACTCTCCTACTAGACAATGACACCAAAGATTCTTTTTGAAAAACAACTTCTTCAAAACAATCACACTTGCTTTTGTCATTCCTTTAAAAGGCTAAAAATAAACTTATCATTGAAAAGAACTAACCAGCTATGAACCCAATTTTCTTCTTTTCTCTTTCCCATCGACACACACACGCACACACACAGACACACACACTAACACAAAAAACACACACTCACACACACACACACTCTCTCTCTCACTTTTCCTCACCCTCTCTTACTATCCTATATATCTCTCTCTCCACCCCACACACTCAATA
>NC_068991.1:78936383-78942694 GCF_001194135.2 Octopus bimaculoides
TGTCATAGGTGCCCTGGGAATGACAGCGAAACGGGCTGATTACTACCTAGCTCAGATACCAGGAAACCCCAAAATGGCTGAAGTCCAAAAGATAGTGCTCATGGGAACCGCCCATATCCTACGTAAAATACTGTCTATGTGATCTCAAATTTTAAAGCAAACATAATTTTCTTATGGTTTCTTAAACATTCACTTGAACAAAACTGTACAAATCCAAATATATGGTACCCTAGGCATAACACCTACATGAACTTCTAACTTGTTGTCTCTTGAGGTCTCTGGGTGAGACTTGGATCCAACTTGTACAAATGCAAAACAAAAGTCAAACATAAAATAATAATAATAATAATTAGTGAATAACCGATAGAACGTCTGGTTTGAAATGCATCACTCTAAGAAAGGCCAAATCTCATTTATAGATTCATGGATATCATATATAACATAAAGGATACTTAACTATTCGCAGCATCAACAACTATTTTCCAAACGCCTCACGCTCTCCATAGAACACTTAAACTTATTTCTCAGCACTTTCACTGTGACCAAATTATAACGAAAATACTAAATGTCTCCTTAAGAGAAAGCAGAAAACTCTGGCTACCGAGCGATCTCTAAGATTGAGCAGCTTATAGAAAAATAAAATCTATTATATTTAATACTTCTTGCTTCTAATTCAGTTAGAAGACCAACAGTTTGAGGTGAGGCTGGTTCGTCGACTATATCGACTTCAGCACTGGAGTGATACTGTGCTGTATCCATTCGGAGTGATGAAGGGTAAAGTTGAATTATCTCATTGGGTTTCACCTTTGAAAGCAAAAAATTGAAATAAGTCCTAGTGTCTTTCCAATACTTTTACGATCTTGATAGCTCGTCGGCCTTCCAGCATTTTTGTATTACAAGCAAGATACTTTATCTCTACGATACATGTCTTCTTAGCTTATCGACACTGCCACAAGCCATATACAACATGGCGCACTGATAATTATATTATCACGCTTACCTCCACTAACCTTTTGAGTAGCTTATAGTTACTACAACCTTACACTAACAACCAAGAAACTTGATTCTGACAGAGAGACTAAAACCTGATGAAACTGCTTGGAATTGTCATCTGCAATTTTACATTATCCACAACACCCAGGGTAAACGGTAAGAGATACAAAATCAAACCTGCAACAACATATGCAAACTCACATCAGCAAACAACAATATTAAAATCGAAAATCAGAACGAGCTCCATCATGCGTCACATCAGTCATCCATGCACGCAATCTAGACATAAAAATCTACAAGCAACGCAAACACCGTATCTTCATAGGCTGTACAAAGATTCTCTTAACAGACAACACGCGGTGGTACCAAAAAGTTCCCGGACTAGTTATGTTTAATAAAAAATAACTTATTTACCCTAGTATTAACATCATCGCCTTCGAAATAGTTACCTTGCACAGCAATATATCAATCCCAGCGTTCGTGCTTCTTTTGGAACCCGTAAGCGAGTCGAGGGTCTTCTATGATTCGCTCTTGATCTCGACAACGTTGTTAAAACGGTGACCTTTGAGCAGCCTTTTCATCTTGGGGATGAGATGAAAGTCCATTGGTGCTAGATCTGGCGAATAGTGCAGGTGCAGAGGCAAAACCATATTGTTTTTGGCGAGAAACTCACAAGTGAGGAGATCTCCATGACAGGGTGCGTTGTCGTCGTTTAGAATCCAATTCTTCGCGCTCTTCAGATGATTTCGCCAAATGTCTTCCCTGAAACGTTTCAAAACGTCGCAGAACTGTCGATTCACGGTCGGGCCTTGGGGAACGAATACTCGATGCACAATACCGCCGATATCGGAAAAATCGATGAGCATGTTCTTGATTGTGCTGCGGCTCTGATATTCATTCTTTGGTCGTGGAGATGGAGGGCTTTTCATTTTAGCCTCGTCTACGTAAGCTTGTCGAACCATGTCCAGTGTCTCTGTAGCAGACTTCCCAAGTTTAACGCAAAATTTCACGATTACACTCTGTTCCAACTTCCTGTCCATGACAAAACCGCTGACTGCAGCAGATACGTGATCATATAAACACAAAGTTCACAATTTGCGAAGTCACTTGACAGACTGCTTCATGAAGATCACTGCTAGCTCTCACTCCACACGTGTGCTGCCGTTTGTTGGCGCGCTACAGAACTAGTCTCCTGTACAATATAATGAAGTGATAATACTTAAATTGAAAGACCAGACGGATATACGAACTGTTGTTGTTTAGCTCTAGTTTACTCTTGATTAAACGAGACATATAATCATAGTATTTCTAATTGCGGCAATTTTATGTTTTGTGCATGAAGGACTTCATGTACGCATCTTTATTTAAGAAAGGTAAAATGTAATTTGAGGAAGATTTGTTTGCTATGTTTATCAGGTCGAGAGAGTGTGTACTATTCCTAATCTTCCAGAAGGCATCATTTATGGCTACAACACACTTTAATGTAAACGTTTCTTCTCGGTATATGTATATGAATTATTTCTAAACTTTGTTACGCATCTACATATCCCAGAACACTGCTGCAAGGTGATAATAAGAACATTATATCTCTTGCATTATCCCCTCATAAAACATTCGTATTTTGCCATAAACAACTCCTGCTATTCAGGGCCTCGTGAACATTCTATACATACAACGAAGTGCTATTCATTGCAACACATACATCAGGTTGTCTTAAAAGTTATTTTTCCCTCGATACGATTTTGTTTCCGATAGATATCTATAAAGATGCATAGAAACCAAACTAGCATATATGACATACTTCAGCTAGTCTCACGAGGAGGAGGATCAAAATGTGCTCATTTATATAAACTCGTAGATAACGTATAGCAATATCGAGGTATTTTAGGAATAAAAGAAATTGCAGATTTTGAAATTATATTTTTGTAAGTACGATTTCAAATTTTATTTTGATATAAATTATATTAAAAGAGCTTTGAGAGTTTTGGAATGAAACACTAAACAGTCTTTTAAATACAGTAATTGATACATATCACATAAGCACCATCTTCCATCTGCAACAGAGAATGGATATATTAAGTAAGGTAGTCTCATGTAACACTGGGAAACATAATAATGAACGGCTGGTATGCCTTTCGTACTAAGTCTGCTTCTTCACACGAAACATTAACGAAAGGGCGAAGAAGCAGAGTCTTTAGAGTTTCGGATAGAAAACTTCGAAGTAAATATTTCGATGTTTTGAGTTCAAATCCCGACGATGTCAACTTTGCCTTTCATCCTTTCGGGGATGAATAAATATGTACCAATCAACAGCAGTGGATTGGCATAACTGGAAGAAGATTTGACCGGTTGATTTGCAATATTTGTTCTGGCTCATTGCATTCTGAGTTCGAATCTCACTATGGTAGACTTCATCCGACTCCATGTTTAACACCAAAACCTGGAACCTAGGCTGCGTTTGGAGGAGTCTAATCTGTTGCATGTACTGATGCCAAGTTTCCGGTTTGAGTAGTTGTCGCGCAATAAGATCAGAGCCGAGACTCGTGCTTGGTATGAGAACATCTTAAACATTCGTCAATGCGGCCCCTTGTCACGCACGCACACACTCACACTCACACACGCTCGCACACACACACACACACACACACACACACACACACACACACACACACACACACACACACACACACACGTGCACACACACGCGCGCACAGATATATGTATGAATCTAATGTAGGTATGTCTGCCCTCTCTCGATTTCTCCCTATCTCTTCAGTTCCAGAAGCCTTTTAACGAACTACGGACATTGCCTTTTTTTCCTAGCTAAGAAAAGAAAATAGGAACCTCATTCATGAAATCAATCACTCCTTTTTATCGATGTAAACCGCTTTTTTCATGGATGTTCGCATCCCTTTAAGAGATTAATCTTTCATCCCTTGAAATTATTGTCCGTATGTTTTTATAGTTACTCAAATACACACCTAGGGTTTTATTTTCTTTCTCCAAACAATTCGAAATAACTGACAATGTTTTTGCATTCACCATTCAGTACAACACACTTCAGCGTATTTGTAATCAGACTTTTATGATCATCAATCAATGCCCAAAGTTGTTGAAAATGTTAATTTTGGTTAATATTATTTCTGTGCTATTTTTATGAAATTTGAATATATCTCTTCTAGAAATTTCGTTTTGTTCTGTCGCTCATGTAATGTTTCTTTCACATAATATAATAAACAACAATGGTAATTGATAACGACAGTTTTTAGAAACCTTCTACTTTTTTCGTTTTCTGTCTGTCTGTCTGTCTGTCTGTCTGTCTGTCTGTCTGTCTGTCTGTCTGTCTGTCTGTCTGTTTCTCTCTCTCTCCCTCTCCCTCTCTCTCTCTCTTTCTCTTTCTCTCTCTATCTCTTTCCTTCTCTCAGTCCATCTGCTCTTCATTGTTTCTCATATGTATATATATGAGAGTACGATAGTGTATGTGTATGTCTACATATATACACATACATATACACATATATATTCATCCATCAAATAATACTATATATATATATATATATATATATACATAATGTATGTGTGTGTGCGTACATATTCACACATACACATATATATAGTTATATTTATTTACATATATATATATATATATACATATGTACACACACACACACACACACACACACACACACACACATATATATATATATATATATATATATAGATATGTATATGTGTGTGTACATCTAATAATATATATAAGTATGTATGTATATGAATGTATGTACATCGTAAAACTGGTAGGTCTTTTTGCATTTAATCTAAACAAGCAAAGAATTGTTATGAACACGAAAGTTAGAATCAAAGAAAATAGAACTCTAAAAATGTATTTTGTTAAAATAAATATATCATATAGTTTTCAAACAAGGCAAAACAGTATACCACTTACTGTCAATTTGTATAACTCCATTTTTCAGATTAAAGAATAGCTGTGTATTGTCGATTTTAAATAGTGAATATAGTATTCCTATCACGGACGCTGTTTAGAAATATCCAAGCTGCTTTCTATTCATATTTAAAAAAAACTTTCCAAATTAAATTTTCTGTAAAATAACACAAATTCTCAAGAGCGACGTATTTCATTCCTGATTCTAATAGTAAGACGAAGAACCTGAATGCAAATAGAATACAAATATGAAGAACTATAAATGAATAAAAAAATATATTTATAGTTCCTAAATTTCTAATGGAACATCGAGGCTGAATAAAGAAAAGAACAATTTCACAAAGTAAACCACCATTTGCATAGGAAACAGTTGTAATAAACTTGATTCCAAGCTTTCTCTGAGATGACTATCGTGGCGTGTATTGAGCGGGATCTTTCTTGATCAACTTTGAATGTATTTTAAGGTTTGGCTCCTTTCTTTATTAAAACCAACTTAATTTTCATTTTCAATTAATATTTTCTGCATCGATTCAGCTAAAAGTAATCCACAACATTATGAATCTGTGACTATGTTACTTCGCCTCAAGCCTGCATCTAATATTCACTCTATATTATAGTCATATTACGTAAAACAAAAATACAGATTCTGAGTGATTCTTGCATCCGGACCCATAAAACTATATCCTCGTTGTTCACAGGAAACATCCTTTCAATCAGTGTTTTATAAAAAAAATTTAAATCACCCCCACGCCACTTTTTTCTGAATCATTTTCAACGCCCTTTTGCCACGATTCGGCAAAATTTAATTTACTTCATGTACATATTTCAAAATACAATGACAAGATACATATGAACACACAAGTCATGACGTAAAGCTACGGGTGCAATGGCTGTCTTTGTTACATGTATGGAGATACACACACATTTTCCTATATTTTAATTTTACATTTATTGTAAGTTTTCAGTTTTGTTTAATGTTGATATCGTTATTTTTCGTATTGTTGTTGATGTTATTTTCGTTGGTGCTTTGATTACAGCTAAAAACCAGTTTGTCACAATATTACGTTTAACTCTTTTACAAAATTTAATTTTTAGATGGGAGACGACACAAATATCTATTGAGATAAACCTATCGACCTGTACCATTTATACTCGCTACCTACATAAAATTTTCCACTACTACCTTCACCACAAAAGTCGGTTACAAATCTGTTTTTCATTGCATTTCTTCTTTATTGGTCTGTCTTTACTTTTCGTCTTTGTTTTAAATATGTTTTCCATAAAAAGGCGTCTATAGTTCGGTGATGATACTCCCTATTTTCTTTTTCACTGTCACCATATTACGACTGGTATCATACACATTTCATGTATATAT
>NC_068991.1:78944317-78949677 GCF_001194135.2 Octopus bimaculoides
GAAGCATGGAAGGTGTTTATAAGCCATTTAAACGCACACAAAAACCGTTAGATTCACTTCAACGTTTAAATTTAATTTGCCAAATTTAAATTTATTTGGCAGATTAAATTTAAATGTTGAAGTGAATCTAACGGTTTATGTGTGTTTTTTAAATGGCTTATAAACCACGCTGCAATTGTTTTTCTTTCAGCACACGATCTCAGATCAGGTTACTTGTTATGCAAGTACACCTCTGTAATATATATATATATATATATATATATACACTTCATTTTGGGATTTGGTTTGCAAGGTTCTTTATGTGAGTTCATGTGTTGAAGCATATTTTGTTGTGTCTGGTGATAGTCATTCTCTTTTAGTGCCATATTACTTAACACTCTCCCTGGTAAAGTTTCCACTCATTTACTTATTTAATTTTCCTAAAATTTTCGTTGCGTCTTGCAACCTTTTCAATAAATCGTTGACTTTGTGTGTTATCCGAGCTGCGTTCCTTTTGTTTGTTTGTGTGCATGTGTGTGGGTCAGTAGGAGTGTGCATACACATGTATGTATGTATGCATGTAAGTGTGTGTATGCATGTATATGTGTGTGTGCGCGTATGTGCATATGTATGTGCTGAGTGTTGACGTTTAGATGCATCATTACCGCTTCTGTTGACCAGGTATTTTGCTTCTGTCTCCAGTTCTTGGATATTAAGACAGACTTCTAGTTCAGATATGATGTATTTTTTGCAGGTGAAGGAGGGACAGTTATTCCTATTAATGTTACTAGCATTCTCTAGTTTGCACGATATGTAGCCCTCTCTCCCTCTTTCTCTCTCTCCCTCTCTCTCTCTCTGTCCTTGTCTTTCTATATCTATTTGTCTCTGTCTGTCTGTCTCTCTCTCTCTATCTGTCTGTCTGTATGTATATCTGTCTATCTGTATGTATGTATGTCTGTCTGTCAGTCAGTCTGTTCCTCTGTCTGTCTGTCTGTCTGTCTGTCTGTCTGTCTGTCTCTCTCTCTCTCTCTCTCTCTATCTATCTATCTATCTATCTGTTTGTCTGTCTGTCTGTCTGTCTATCTGTCTGTCTATCTGTCTGACTCTATTTATCTGTCTGTCTGTCTATCTGTCTGTCTCTATTTATCTATGTCCGTCTGTCTGTCTGTCTGTCTGTCTGTCCAGTGTAAATAAGTTATACATAAGTAATTTAACAGTTTCTACCACTGTCATGTACCTGGAAACCATATTTTAAGTCAATGGAAGGCGATAACCCATTGGCATGCGCTAACAGCAAGTGTTCTTACTAGTTTTTTTTTTCCAGAAGTGGAATGGAATACGTCCAATTCTCTTTAATTAGTTTTCGAACCCAATATTTTAGCGCTATTATTTATCTTTTTATGCTTCGCGCTGCAATGTTCCAAAAATTATATTTATGTGTTTGATATTGTCTATATACAATTTAAACATGTTTAAAAATTTTGTATGATTTATTATATTTTTCACATCATCCCGAGATTAATTCTTTTCCGAAATATTTAACATCAACTGCTTGTACGTGTTTAGCAACATTTATCATGTAATATATAATTCTTCAAGACGGCGATCAGACAGAATCGTTAGCACGCCGGGCGAAGTGCTTAGCGGTATTTCGTCTGCCGTTACGTTCTGAGTTTAAATTGGTAGCGAAATTACGCCTTTACCATACATATCCGTGTGTATGTATTGTTTCATCTTCGTTGGATTGGTTGGTTCAATCGAAGTAAAGATATTTTAAGTGTAGTACTCAATGCATGATAAGTTTGTAAATTTTAACATATTTTGATTTCAAGATATATCGTCTCAACTCAGAAAGTTATTTGCAATCTAGAACTCTCTTGTAGAGTATATCAAATTGTTACGGTAGGTTTGCGCCATTAAGAGATCTCTTAACTAACTGAGATGCCTTTGTATCGTTAGCAGAACTAGAAAGGAACAGAATTCGTATGACTGTGAGTATGCCCGATAAACCCATTAGAAACATCAACGATCCAAACAGTTTTCCGTAATATTCTACTGAATATCTGTTTCTTTTTAGGAAAAAAAAACACCGTTGGCTGCATCTGACTGCCATGTGCTTCTTAAAAAGTGATGCAACCACTCTTCTAATTGGGCTACTCTGCCGTGATCACGAAGTTTGCAACATGCCATCCTTTAGTCGTCTATTTTACGGATCGATTCTAGGAAAGAACAACTGGTGTGCAAATTACTCTTCCAAAACTAAAGATTTTGAATGATTATATTTTGCAAAGTTACTTCAAAATATTAGTTTGGTTTAAAACATTTAGTACGATATTTATCAATTTGAGTATTTAAGAATTTCCCCACAAAATATGAATCCTTTTTCGATTTATTGTCTATTTGGCCATGAATTCAAGATCTTGGGTATATAGCAAGAAGAGAGGGATTTCAGAAATCTAGGCAAATATCGATTATGATATTGATGTATTCATCGGAGAGTATAATTATAGAAAAACATGAATTCAGATAATAGCATTACATTTATTGAGCAGTTACGGTCCATAGTTAGTGTACATCTTACATGAATTACATATTAGATTAAACATGTAAAAAGATATTTATGTAAAGTATATTAAATGCATTGCGTTTACACCAAGTCCAGTGAGATCATTGATGGAAACTTTCAACGAATATATATACGTTTTTTGTAAATAGATTTTTTATGTGGCTATAACCTTAGATATTAATTGATGGATCACGTTCAATAATTATCGAAACGAACGCAAATGGCGAATAAATGTTCTGCCAGCTTCTGCATTCCTTTCACTATTTCTTTCCTTCTCGCTATATAGAGTTCATTGTTCGGTTAAGGTAAGATAAGCAACAAAAGTACTCCATCCAGTGAGACAAATATCGTTCAATATATACAGTATAAAGGTACGTGCTACGAAGAGTTTGCTGCCGTAAAAATACGTACCTAGGCAGGATTTTATGGCACGCCTTGTGTCTCCAAGAATATTCAATTTCTGAGAACATGATCTCTTCTGTTTGAAAATCAGGACGCTGGTACATAAGAAAACACGAGAAAAAATGAGAAGATTGTTGATGTAAAACATGGAAGAGTGAAACGGGAAAAGAAAAGATTATAGTTACTTCTCTTTTGACTGTGGAGAGAACTGCTCAATTCGGGGAAGGTGGTGTCCTCCAGTTTGCCACAAGAAAATTTATCCGTATGCTTGCATTTGCTGAAAATTTCAGTTCTGGAATTAAGTAGTACTGTGGAATTTTTAGATCTAAAAAAACATTGCGTTCTTTCAGCTACGCATAAGTTGAATTTCCTAGATGTGGCATGAACTTTTCTATTCTCCACTTGATTGTAAATGGCATGCAGTTGACCTTCAAACCACATCCGTGGCTAGCCAAATTAGTGACTTTACTTTTGCCAATGTGCCGTAAAGGAGATAGATGGATTGCATAACGTCTTTTGAAATAGCCTTCGCATAAACCGATGTAATTTTTCTTATCATTTAAGTTTTCTTGAAGCGTGGTAGTGACTTCTGCCTTATAGACGACGGAGTTTATCATACATGCCTGGTCAAGTGGGCAAGCTTCAGGGTCCCGAGAGTTACAAGTGGGAGTGGGCTCTTGGTGATGCTTACGTGGGAACCATCAATGCCAACCTGTACTCCGGACAGCTGGAGCGGATGTATGCCATTGTCAACAAGTTGGTGAACAGAAAGTGAGCTTCTCTGTAGCAAGACACTGCAAGACCTCAAAGCGCGCGAACGACCCGGCATAGACTCTACGGACTTAAGAAAATCGAACGGGTGTATGACCCAGAATATTGGCCGGACCTAGTTCTCTTGAATTGTTTCTTGATCCGATTCATTGCTCATTTCCTGTTCTCGCGACGCTTCATCAACCAAGAAGAGGTGGAAGCTTCAGTGAAAGGAGTTCTTTGCCTCGAAAAACAAGAACTAGCATCTGAGTGGCCCCTCCTTTCAATGCTAGGGCGCTTTGGTTGTAGCTTAGTGAATAAAGCAAATAAGTCAGCAATACATATGTGTGTGTGTGAGAGAGAGAGTGTGTGTGTGTGCGTTTATGCATGAATGTATGCATCTATGTGTGATTTGTGAAGCAGTATAACCCGGATTATGACATATAACCGATGAATTTTAGCATCAATTTTGTGCGGAACATTGCATTTGGCTTTAAATATGCTGGTCGGAAGAGTATTGTATCTTTTTCGCTTGAGGCAAATATATAACATTTTTCTAGAGGAGAAAAAAAGTTACCTCCCATGGATTACTGTCAGTTGTGATCGAACACAGACATGGTTACATGTCTGAGTTTACATGATTTCCGTTCTCTAGCCTGGAAGGAAGACGACAATCTTATGAAAATAAATTTTCTATTGTGGAGAACAACGACAAATTTCGCTTTCTGAGTTCAGGAAGGCGTCCTGATCATATGAAATATATTGGAATGATTCTCTCCTGTCGATCATGTAAAGCTTTCAGTGTTGAATCCCGTACTTTCGTTCCGATACGATCCAAGTTGTAACATTAAGCATCTCATGGATTCTAAAAGCGGTCCTACTTGTCCTTTACGAAAACAGAAGGCAATCGGGACAGTATTTCTAACAATTGAATAAAGACAGGAAGACAGAGAACGCAATAAATAATTTTATATTTCAGAAATAATAATAATAATAATAATAATAATAATAATAATAATAATAATAATAATAATAATAAAAAAAAAATGAACACTTTTATAATATCATTTTGTTATTGTTTAATCTTGTATGACATGAAAGAGACGTTACAAAAAATAATTAAAAAAAAAGAAATAGACAAAGTAGAAAAAGCAGCAGCAGCAGTAGTTACAGAACAGGAAAAGTAGTACAAGATAAATAAAAAAAAAAAGAAGTGGGGCGAGGAAAAAGGTTATGTCTATTTTGGAATGTCATATTCTTTGCATGAAAGATGGAAATTTTATTTCACAGATGTATAACGACCTGCAGACATGATTCACATGGGAATGATCATAGACATTTTTCTACTTGTTTGTCTTTGTCTGAAAGGAGAAAGCATGCTAAATATCAAGTTTTGTCTTCTATACATCACAACCAAATGTACATTTTGTTTCCATAAGCAAAATAACGACCCTGCCACTTATATTAACTCTAAACTATAAACCTAACTTAAAACCAGGGGTGACATATTTATATATACATACATATATATATATACATGTATATGTATATATATATATGTGATGATATATATATATATGTGATGATATATATATATACATATATATATATATATTTGTATATATATATATATATATATATATATATATATATATATATATAT
>NC_068991.1:78953976-78955516 GCF_001194135.2 Octopus bimaculoides
ATATATATATATATATATATATATATATATATATGCATATATATATATGTGTATATATATATATATATGTGTGTATTGCTTCGTCTCTGTGTGTGTGTGTGTGTGTGTGTGTGCGTGTGTGTGTTTGTGTGCATGTGAGCATGCACCTGGCTACAAAAACAAATGATGTGAGATCAACATAAATTTTGTTTTGTGCTAATTACGAAAACATGTATTTAGAAAAAATATATTAAAATATATCAAAACAAAGTTGGTAATACTTAAAGATTTGTTTAAAGGATGGAAATGGTTTCGATGGAACATTTTTATAAAAAAATTCCAGAAAGAAAGGAAGAATAATGATTTCATATTTATCCATATAAAATATATAAAGAATACAAAGTGTGTGTGTTGAAAATAAAATAAAAACAAAAATCATATAAACGAAGATATTAATGAGAGTTTATTATTATAAAATAGATATAACTATGCAATATAATCGATCACAAATTGGAAATAGTGAAGAATTAAAAACAAAAGTATCATTGGAATGGTCTTTTAACAAAAATATATAATTGAAGATGTTTCTTTCTCTGTGATTACTTTCTTTGTAAGTTACAAGGAAATGAAGAGTGGTACGCAAATGTTGCTATTTGTAAACAGATTAACAGAGATTTATTGAATTCGATTTATTTAGACTTTATATGGAAGTCTTATATCTTTTTTTTTGTCATTTACGGTGGTGAAAAATGTAGGCGGCAAAAGTAACGGTTGTGTTATTTAAACCTTCCTTAAAGATCTCAGCTCCAAAAGTGTAAGCGGAATAGCTTCAAAATCGTTTGGAGATTCGGCGCTTACACTGCAGCGCTCGTCACCATAAAATTGAAGTATTTATTAGGACAAATATATAAGACAACATTACGAATGAAAAATATTAAAAAATTTTATATTGATTATACAGTGAAGTTCTATAAACCAAAACATAACCAAATAATAAAAAAAAAATACAACCAAAAACGCAACGTAGATAATTTTGAGATTAGATTTATGGAACGAGATGATCGACATCAGTTAAAGAATGGAAATAAAAATTTTAAACAATATTTTTTTTTGTAACCAGTGGGAGGCAAAAATCGGCGTCCGGAAAACGATTGCTTCCCAATTTTGTAATTTTTTTCGGATTATTAATTTCATTAGGATAATTAATGAAGACATGTACGTTAATTTAAGAAACAACAAAAACAAATCTAACAATCTAAAACAAAACAACTGGATTTCGTTATATATACATGCACACAGTCTCGGTTACGGTTAGATATACACGCTCACGAATAAAAACCACTCTCACAAAAGCACAACACACACACACACACACACACACATATATCTATGTTTGTGTGTGTATGTGTGTGTTTAGAAATATATACAAACACATACATGTGATTGTATTTGTTAGTATGACTATATATATATATATATATATATATATATATATATATACGTACATACATATATAAATATACTTACATATATATTCTCTCTCTCTTTCTCTCTCCATATA
>NC_068991.1:78956012-78956568 GCF_001194135.2 Octopus bimaculoides
ATATATATATATATATATATATATATATATACATATATATATATATTTACATACATATTCATAAAAATATACATTATATGTAACCATATCCACATGTATCTATGTATATACCAACATATATATATATGTATACACATACATACATTCCTACGTACATACATACAAAGTAACACACACACACACACACACACACATATATATATAAATGTATGAATGTATGTATCTGCATATATACACATATTCATTCATACTCAGTTACTCGCATTCAAATATATATGCCTTCACATTCGCGCTTAGCCATAAAGCCACCCGTCTAAAATAAACAGACTAATTAGTGGCAGAATATTTTGAAAGAAAAAATAATGTAACTGAGTCATATAATATGACATGGCTCATACAATATGTGGATATTCAATGAGTGCATATGTGAGATTTTTCTGGATGTTTTGAAATCATGGTTCATAGACAGTGATTTCTTTTGAAATTTGTAAAACAGAAAAGTATTACCAATATATATATACATATATATATATATATATATATATATATATATATA
>NC_068991.1:78957002-78958030 GCF_001194135.2 Octopus bimaculoides
TATATATATATATATATATATATATATATATATATATATATATATATATATGTATATATACATATATATTTATATACACACATACATATACATATATATTTATATACACACACGTACCAACATGTTGTCTTTCGATGACTTGAATTCAAATCTTTTGGCCATAGTTGCAGCGACCTTTTGAGGGACAAATTTTTATTTAATGTTACTATTAAAAATACAAGTTTACTCATTGATATAATATGCCATTCCATTCAAAATAATTATGTGAAAAACCGTGCGTAAAAGTGTCATACACACATAAACTCGTACACACACATATATGTATGTATGTCTATAAACATAAAGATACAATTTCTTAAAGAGGAACATATGATTTATTTCACTCAAGTCCTGGACAAACTCAATTTTGTACTTGGCAAAAGTGTACTTTCGTGAGTATTAAAGAATGTGTACTTCCCTGGGCGCTTTTTCGAAATAAAGTGTTCATCTTTTATTGGGGTACATCTTTAATTTGCTATAAATGATGTCTTTAACGACAATTCGTAGGAGCGTGGAATAGAACAGATACCAAGTCAGGTTTCCTGATTTTCCCTTCATGAATAATGGTTAAAGAAGTACGTAAACGTGTATCTTCGTATGAATGTGAAATTAACATCAACGTCATCTTAACGCTGGTTACTACATTCACGTTTCCTACATGAAAATCAGTTAACCTGCGAAGCCATATGTCGATTATTTTAAAAAATTGGTGTCACCATGGTGACCAGAAAACCAATATTACATAATTCAGATGGGTATTTCAGATCTAGTCACCCAAATTATATAAACTACATTATGATATAGAATACTGCACATTTCCGTACTTCTCATCATAAACGCATATATATATATATAACACATATATATATAAATATATATACATATATATGTTTATATATATATACATATATGTTTATATATATATATATATACATATATGTTTATATATATATATATATATATATATATATATATATATATATATATAT
>NC_068991.1:78959840-78969381 GCF_001194135.2 Octopus bimaculoides
ACGTTAAACGATGATGATGATGATGTATACACACACACACACACATTTTACATGTACTAAATATCATTGTATAAATATTAATATCCTTCTTATTGAAATACTAAGCAGCCTTGTTCGCAAACTGTTATTCTATTGAAGTAGTATAAGTTTAAACCAACACTCCTTATGAGTGTGTGTGTGTGTAATAATATACGCCGGGCAAGTGTAAAGGAACGTCAACCCAATGATTCTCTGTGGGGAGATAAAAGGTTGACTTTCCAGCCAGATTCGGTCCGAATTGGATCACATATCAAGAACTGCACATATGTCTATTATTTGCCCACGGAAGAAATGTGCATCTATGCACAGTCATTGCAATACAGGACTTCACTAAACCAAAAAATCCAATTTGCATGACTAGTCTACTACAAAGACCAACTATTGTTGTATTACAAGTTTCAGCTGACGTTTCGTGTGTCATTTAGTTAAAGGTCCACAAGGGTTTTATAAACTCATTTTAGTTATGCATTTTACTAAACCGAAAGGTCTGATTTGCATGACTAGCCTACTGAAAAGTCAATCTATTGTTGTAATAGAAGTTTTAGCTGACGCTTCATGTTGAATACTATGGAAAAGGCTATATTATCTCTCTGTGGCAGCAAAAGTGAGATCGGTCCAACAGGTTTCGGTCCTATTTGGGACATTCTTCAGGAACCGTGCACTTCTTTGTCATCTGCCCACAGATATATTATATATTATTGCAATTTCAATTTAGGACTTCGCTAAATAGGAAAACCGATTTGAATAAATAACGCAGTGCTGGCAAACAGTCCCAGTAAGTTCCAGTAATCAATTACTGTTACACTAAGCAGGTTCTCTAGGGATAGTAGTTGTATAATATACATAGGTATATGTGTGTATGTATGTATGTATGTATGTATGTATGCGTATATATATATATATTTATATATATATTGTCATACACGCGTACATCTGTGTTCGTGCTCGTGTACGCATGTGAATGTCTATGTATGTTTGTTTGCGTGCATGTGTTGTATCACAATCCTGAAATTGAAATACAGGAAAGCACTTAGTACTGTTAGGTATAGGGAAAACGTCTTACTGAGGATCAGTAAGAGTTTGAGACGGTACCCAATTCAATATTAATATGATATATATATATATATAGATATACATGTATAATATACACCCGTAGGTATATAATATATATATATATATATATATATATATATATATATATAAATACGTAGGTATATCATATATATAGATATGTATTTATATATATATATGTGTATATATATGTGTATATATATATATGTATGTATATAGATATATCATATACATAAACATTTAGGTCAATAAATTCGCACACATACAGATGCGAAACAATATTCATGTTTATAAATGTGTATTCATTTAAACAGGTGTATATATTCATGTATATACATAATACAGACGCGTATATATGTATGCATATATGTGAATGTGTGTATATATATGTATGTATATATATATATGAGTATGTATATACGTGAATGTGTGTATATATATGGATGTATATATATATATATATATATATATATATACCCATACATATACATATTGTGTATGCTTGCATGTATGCATGTACGCACGTGTGTGCAGGTACGTGATTCTGTGTATTACAGGGTCATATTTTCCTAGATTCTTTTCAGCCTGCAAGGAGTATCTTGAAGTTTTTTTTCTCTACACATCGATCGTTCATTCTTTCTTGTTAAACTCAGACAAAAAGCGAGTAAATATCGCTCTCATCTGTTCAATCCTTGTAGCATAATGGAAACACCATGTTGGATAACTCTCACCACTTCCAGGCGAGATATGCTTCTCTATAAAAAAGAAAGGAAAAATGATGCTCTCAACAGATTGTGCGGGTAAATAGACAATGAAAATTAGATGACAATAATTTTAAAAAAATATCAATAAAGAAGACGATGATTATATGGGAGGTATTAATCTTCGTCAAAAAAATATTTAATGTATCTCTCCTCCTCTCCCTCTCTCTCATTTATATATATATATGTATATATATATATATATATACTTATTTATATGTATATATGCATATACACATACGTATATATATACATACATACATACGTATATATATACATACATACATCCGTATATATATACATACATATATATATATATATATATATATGTATATATATATGTATATATATATGTATATATATATATATACGTATATATATACATAAGTATATATATATTTACTCGTGTGAAATTGATATATATATATATATATATATATTAATGTATGTAATATTGTTGTCTAAATATATCTGCACAGAATCTGCTTTTGTTTCCGCTGTCATTTCATTAAAGACGAATGCGTACAGAATTTCACTTATATATTTTACGTATATACGCATAAGTGAATATACATAAAATTTCCCATCATATACACACTACATACTGATATATATATATATATATATATATATATATATATATGCATATATCATATATTACTTATCATATATGTATATATGTATGTATATGGTTGTGTATATGCATTTGTTTATATGCAAATTATGGTCATATACTCGTATATGTATCGATATAGTGCGCATTCTCTTCGTAGAAATTATTGTTCAGATATTCCACAGGGCTTCTCTGCATTGTTCTCTGAAGAACCACTCGTGTCATTAGGATCACAATGACGCCACACTATCTTTGTCCGTTTTGATGTCTGTGGGACTGCAGACTGCTCCTCCCTGTGCCGAATTCTGCACATTGAGTTTTATGTGCTCAGTAAATGTACCTGCAAGAGAATAGGATATACTTTAAAGACCAGAAAATTAAGCAACTGTATTTCATAAACAGAGCATATGCATGAATATTGTGAAATAAACTAACGCTATATAATTACCTGTAATAGATAGATAGATAGATAGATATTGCATTGTAACTATTTCTATGCTGCAGAAAGTTTCAAAAGTAATCTAAATACCGAGAGATTTTTGTATCAATTTTCAGCTGATTAAAAGTAAGTTTGATAAAATGGATATTCGATAAATACTATACGCTTATAACAACAACAACAACAGCAATAACAACAACAGCAATAATAATACATACATGAATACTTATAAACATGTATACTTTTTGCCTTTCATCTTCCACCTGCCTGAATCACTGCAGTACGGACATGCTGGCAAACCGAAACGTTGTGTTAACAACAAACAAGAAGAGGACAAATATCCGCCAAATGTAAATAATGTAAATAATGCATATAGAATAATAATTGGAAGAAAGTGGTTTCGAAATTGGTGCCACAAAACTTAATCATGGTTTGTTGGAGGTGGGATATTGTAGCGGTAATGAATGGAAAGGAAGTGACTAAGCGATACACAGATTATGAATAAGATCCATTAAAATAGCATCAGAAAATCGAGAAATGGAAACAAGCATTGTATGCATGATATCATTCAAAGTCTCGTGAGATGAAAGAAAAATGTATCAGAAGATTGGCGCAAATTCAAAAAAAGAGAAAAATATTGCAATAATTAATGTAATTTAACCAGTCTGCAGTTTCTGTAGCGTAAGTGTTTGAATAGAAAAGCGAGGGCAAAGATGATCATGGAAAACGTATTTGTTTGATCAAGTGTGTTATGACTAGCGACTTGGGGGAAGAGACACTGTGCAAAGGTAAAGAATAATATATTCTTTAAATAAAACGTTAATTTCCCTGTTAAAGCTGTCAGTCGACCCTTGTTCATCAGTCATGTATTTATTCGAAACATTGGTAACTATTCCGTATAAATGATAATCAGTTTCTGAAATCGAAAGATAATTTATTTTTGCCAAGTCCCGTTTCCTAAAAAAAAATTCTAAAACACCACTGAGTTGAAATTAAACGTCTTGATTTTACATTTCCTCAGAAACGTAAAAAAAAAAAAAAAAAAAAAAAAGAGAAAATCTTACAATTAAACAGTAAATGATATGGGTTACTTTATCGACCAAACAGATAATTCTACCCTTGATAACAGCATTAATCAACTGTCTTATTAAAACAGAAAGCAGACAAAACTGTTTGTTTACCCTGAAATACAATATATTTCATTTCACTTCATTTTGTAAAATTTATTTTGTTGTATTAAATTTCTACCAGGATACAATATTTTATCATAATTTCATTCAACGAAATAATATTTAATTTATATTGCACACTCAGTTCGTCTATGAAGCATGGGAGGAAGATTATTTTTAGACTAATATTTTGATGGTGAACAGTATAGCCGATTAGATGAGAGTTCAGTTTATAAATTTAAATTAGTCGAATAAAATAGAAAGGCATTATCAGCGTGAATTCAATAATGGAGGGAGGGAAAATGAAAAGAAAGAGTAAGTAAAGTGTCAATGGATATATAGAGGAGAGAGAGAGAAAAAGGGAAAGAGACCGAAAGGGATAATAAGAGAGAGAGAAAGAGTGAGAGAGCTATACATACTTTATAGCAGTTAGTGCGTTGCTTTATTATTTGGGTTATCAATAAAGCTTTTAATGTCTTTTTTGTTTTTTAAATAGACACAATTTGACTAGCTTTCACAAACAAGACTATCGATTTACAAAAGTTTAATCGTTTCATAACTTTTCTAAATGCATTAAAAATATAAATGAAGTGAAATAGCAGCGATCGAAAATCGAAACTGGTTTTGGATGACACAGCTGTTTTATTGCATGTCAGATTGGATCATTGAAATCTCCAGAGAATTATGAAATAGATTCAGACAATACACTTTAAATCATTTTGAATGATATACTTTAAATAAAGTATGTTCAAATACGACGTTGAAGTAAAATGCAATATTGAAGTGATAGGGCGCTGTATCATATTATCACATCAGGGTTCTGTGGATTTTATTCCCTGCAGGTGGTCGGTTGAGTTTCTGAATAGTGTGCTGCAGGTGTTTTGACACATCTCTGAAGAGTACAATGAGATTATTTCGATATAACGGGTAATCGAAAGACTCTTTATGCATACATAAATAATATATACATACATGTATGCTTCTGGAAGAGAATAACTTGCCCACAAACGCACAACATGCTTTCCGCCCAGGGAGAAGATACCTCACACATCTTCTACAACTATGATTGGGTAATGAAACAATAGCTCAACCAGTAAAATGTGGATGTGATATATCTCGATTTTGCCAAGATCATTTACAAAGTCAAAGATAAGGATGTATTACTACTCCTATGTAGGATGTTTGTCCCCAGTCGTCTGGATAATTGCTCTTAACTGTGGTCGGAACTTGAGGCGATCCAGCGCCACTACACAAAGAAGATTCACTCAGTGAAACAGATGAGCTACTGAGAGAGGCTACAAGAACTGAAGCTCTTCTCCTTGGAAAGAAGACGAGAAAGGTATGCAGTGATAAACGTATGGAACATCCTGGAAGGTTTGGCTCCCGACTTTGGAATTAAAGACAATACCAACCACCGAACTGGACGGCATTGCATAATACCAAAGATACCGTATTCTTCATCTCAGATAAGGACCCACTACTGATACATCTTGGGTTCCAGGGGACTAAAACTGCTTAACACGCTTCTAAGGAAGCTAAGAGATCTGCAAGATTTAGATGTGGAAACGTTCACAAAGCAGGAGACACAAAAATGTGCAGCTTCGTCCAACTCGCTTCTTCCCCAAAAGCAGTACCGAAAAGAGATCTCAATATATATATATATATATATATATATATAGATGCACTTACACTAATACACATACACGCACATAAGAGGTCTGATCAATAAGTACCCGGACTGTTACCATAGTAACGGAGTTAAAGCACGCAGAATGAAGCCACTTGGTAAAGATATGACCTTCAACTCTGCTGTGCACGCGCACTTAGTTTTAACGTTCTAGCTCATTTCCGCTGTGTACAACAGTACTTGGAAGGAAGGTGTGTAGCGTGTGATCGTCGCACGGGCCATGACAGAGAAAACTGTCATGGCGTTAGCTCAGAGGTCTACGCAAAGTTGCAGAAAGCGTATAGAGAGGAGTGTATGAGCCGCACACAAGAGTACGAGTGGATCAGACATTTCCAAGAAGGCCGAAAAAATGTCGTTATTGATGAACGTTCTGGGAGAACTGCAACCAGCAAAACTGAGTAAAACATCGCAGATATGTGTGTAGTTGTGAAGGAAAATCGTCGAATCACCATCCGTGAGTTATCAGAGTATGTGCAGATTAGTTACAGTTCAGTTCAGTCCTTTATCACTGGAGATTTGGGTATGAGACGTGTGCCAAGTTTGTGGCAAAACTGCTTTTAACTGACTAAAAAGACACTCGGGTTTCAGTTGCACAAAATCTCCCTGGTTGAGTTGAAAACTTTGAAAACTTTGCGAAAGCTTCTGAGCAGGTATCGCCAAGATTTTGGCAAAATTTGATGCAGATTCTCTTCTCAGCTCTGTCTGGCATGGTCAATACGACGATCACACGCTACACTCCTTCCTTCGAAGCACTGCTATAAACAGCGAGAGTGGCCTATAACGTTAAAACTTAGTGCACATGCACAGCAGAGTTGAAGGTCAATCTGTGCCAAGCGGCTTTAAATGTGTGTTTTAGTTTCGTTACTATAGCAATAGTCCGGATACTTATTGATCAGACCACGTAAACACACAGACAGACAGACACACACACACACACATATTTGTACATACCCATATACACACAAGCACATATATGCATATATATGAGAGAGAGAGAGAGAGAGAGAGAGAGAGAGAGAGAGAGAGGGAGAGAGAAGAGTGAGAGGGAGAGAGAAGAGTGAGAGGGAGAGAGAAGAGTGAGAGGGAGAGAGAAACAGACACAGAGGTCTTGCTTCAGTGTATGCATCTGGTGGGAAAAGATTGCTGAAATAGATTTCCTCAAAAGATAGCAACAATGCATTGATCTAAAAACTTCAAGAAACTTCATCTCTTGTCTACCATTTAATGCATTAAAGAACAGAATTATCAAAACACTAAACTTCTAAAGCTTTATGAAAGGATTGACTTATTTGCCAGAAAAATCTATTTTGTTTCAGAAGAAGGATTACTTTCCAAATTGCTAAAACCTTGCTTTCCCAAAGAACAGCCAAGTTATTTAAACTCATGAGCTTTAGTAATTGCCACGACAATCCAGCAAAGTCTGATATGAAATGACTAAAAAAAAAATGCTATTATCTCTTCATATGACAAGTTAGCAAGAATCAAAGACTTGATAAAATCATCTCGCTATAACGCTATGCAGGTCGCTACCAAAAGTGTTTCATTAAAAATGTATTCATTATTCAACCAAATACTTACTAATTTTACTATATTACGTTAGTGTTTATATACTATAAAATCTAAGAGCTCAATTATTAACAGATGATTACTATGCAATAATTATAAGTGGAATGAATTCGTATATACATGTATGTATATATATATGCATATATATATATATATATATATATATATATATATATATATATATATATATATATATATGCATACACACACACATTGGATAAAGCGAATGCCCAAAGCAACATATTTAGACAAGATCTCAGAGATGTTTCATGATTTCATTATAATTTCTACGGCTGTTTCAGCTTTCAAAGTAGAATATAATTACGTAATTCATCAATATGTATATAAGAAACGATATATCTAAATGCATTGAATACGCCATTTTTGCAGAAAATAAAGCTGGAATATTTAGCAAAACTTCAATAAAACTCTTTCTTAATGAAATAAACTCCTTTGTTTATATTTAATCCCCTGAGTTATTGCATTTCTGGGTAGATTAAGAAGCGGTTGTGTTCATAACAAGAGGTTATAAGAAAACTAGGGAGTTTTTAATTCCATAGCATTTATGTATTTTTTATCGTATTTTATGAATATTAGCATAAATTGTTTATTGCTTTCAACTGAGAAAATCACTAGTTTATTGCCTTTTAGAACCTCAAGGGAAACAATTAATTGTTTGCTAAACATGGCGGAAACAGATTCTGATTTGAAATTTTGACACAAGGCCAGCAATATCAGAGGAGCGCGTGAGTCGGTGACATCAACTTCAGTGTTCAGGTGGTAATTATTTTCATAGAACCCGAAAGGATGAAAAGCCAAGTCGACCCCGGCGGTATTTGAACTCAGAAAGTGATTACAGACGAAATACCACTAAGCATCTTGCCCGGCGTTCTAATGATTCCGCCTGCTCGGCGTTTTTGGTCGGAAACACATATTGCAATGTATTTCTATTCAATTACACCAGTTTTTAGGTTTCCTCGTCGATTTTTGCATCTTTAACGAACTTCATACGTACACAGGCCAAATCCCACATAAGCATGCATGTATACGGACACAGATATAAATATCTATATACTGTGTGCATGCGTTTGACAGTCGCACTTCGTCGCCATTCCGTCCACCGAGTTTCACGCACAAGACATTAGTCTGTCCGAAACTTTGGTAGAAATCACTTGTTCAATGTGACGTACAGTAAGACCGAAACTGAAAGCCTGTTGTTTTCAAGCGGACTCCTTAACCTCACGAACATGACATGCCTGCGCCGTATGTATTGTGGCAGAGACTTAACCATATGAACCGAGCTCTGAATAAACACCATATAGGGAAACGGTAAGGTAGCACTCTTTATGCTTTGCTCTTATACTGTATAAAAATTTGGCTTTGAGTTGAAACTGAACCGTAATAGATTAGCTCACACCACAGACATGGTACAACAGTCTTGTCATCATAAGGTCATTTGTAAGCGGAAAAGTTGATCTGTTAATCATTGCACCATAGCAAAGTTTTTACGAAAACGTAGACGAGTAATATTTAAAGAGTTTCGCTTTCTCATGAGTTCGCGGTACTTACAATATAATTAAAAAAGTTCATTTAAAAATGAGAGAAAACAACGAAAGAAAACCAAACAATTAAAACGAATTTTTCTGTTGTATATGATTCAACAACTAGTTTGCTAATTGAATCTATTTAGATAACAACATCGCTTTGTTTTTACACTGTTTCAGTGACATAGAGTTTCAAATAACTGTTGAAGAACACTAACAGACACACACACACACACATGCAAACAGACACGTGTATTTGTGTAAAAACAGGAGATTATATATATAATACTTATACGCATCTGTGTACGTATATACAGGTATGCATATCAGCATATTTATTTACATACGTATACATGCATTTATATATATATATATATATCTATATATATAAAAATGAGAATGTGTGTGTGTCTGTCTGTCTGTGTGAATCCCTAAAACTCGAGAACTACGCAACCAATTTCAATGAAGTTTTATACATGCCTTACTTAGGGTTCCAGTTGTGTTTTAGTAAAAAAAAATATTAACGTCTTGCAGAGTTCGAGCACACGGCAACATAATATCTCCTCCACTATTTAAGTATTACGTGTCAAAAGTGAAACAAAAACACTCATGTCAAATACTTTCACTTTAAAAATGAAACTATTCCACTAAC
>NC_068991.1:78971093-78979950 GCF_001194135.2 Octopus bimaculoides
TGTGTGTGTGTGTGTGTGTGTGTGTGTGTGTGTGTGTAGACATACATACATATATATATATATATTATATTTCTATATATATATATGTATACACACATACATACACATACACTCATAACAGAGAACAAAAACTACTCATGCATACATGTTACGTATTTTCTTTTAAGTTAATTATAAAGATACAAAAATGACTGGAAATAATGGAGATAATAATAATATAATTGAAAGTAAAAGAATAAATAAAATAAACAAGAAAGTAATAATTGATAAGAATGTTACTTTTCGTATTTTGCTAGAGAGCTCTCCGGAGATAAGAACGAGTCTGGCTGTGAACATTTTTCTTCAATTTGCAAAATAATTGAATAAATATAAAACATAATACACAAGGAATATCTTTAGATGAAGGAATAACACCTATTATATCTACTTAAATTCATTCTATCCTTTATCTATTCGCGTCCAAATATATTTTGCATAAAATATATTCATAAGAAAATATGTAGTGTTTTCTAATTTTCTCGTTTTTTGGACACTTCAAAAGATTTTTTTCTCATAATTTTCAAAATTTTATTTACTCTCCACTTACTATAATGTAGCAAGACATTGGCAAATGAATATCAAAACGTGGTTACTGTTACTGTCATCTTAGTCTGTGATAGCTAATTGTTTGGTTTCCTCTGAAGAATACTTCAAAAGACGAATCCTTATTGAATATAAACTCTCAATATAAACAACCGCTTTAATACGATGACTAAAAATATTATGGTATATTATTACAAAATACTATTGATATAGTGTAGTCAAGTGATAGAACTGTTAGAGCATTGGAAAAAATACTCTGTGATATTTATTTAAAAAGGCTCATTACATTCTGAGTTCAAATTACGCCGATGTTATCATTTCATTTCATCTCTTCAGCATAATATAATGGAATCTACTTTTCATTTCCGAAATGCAGTAGACTAGGTTTTTATATATTTTGGCTTGATATATCTTCAGAAATTCTGAATAAATTTATCTCTTTGAAAATTAAATGCAATGAAAATGTAGTTCATGCTATGTATATGATGTAGAAAAATACATGATATAATCACGTCCGCCTCAAGAATATTTGTAGAGGCTTGTTAATCAAGAGAGAAAATTACAGAGATATTTAGAAGCAATGAACCAGAATTACTATACTGATTGGTTTTTTTAAGTTCTTATTTTATTTAAAAATAAAACGAGATCTGTCTTGATAAGGCAACAATATATTTCTGCAAAAGACTCCTATTTCTGAAAGTCTATGCAGCGGTAAGCGACTCCATAAGGAGATTGGATGTTAACTATATTTGTGTTTGTTGATAGATGTGTTGTAGCATAATTGGCGAGTGCTTACATTGTTAACAGAAGAAAAATAAAATAATATATAAAATGAAACAAAAAGGCAGAAACTTATTGAAAGGCGACAGACATCTTAAGTTCGGAATAACAATAAAAAGATTTTTTTTCTAGAAATGTTAATTTTCCGACATAGTGAGATGAAGCATTCGGTTATGTTTCTCAAACCATCTTGAATTAATTTATTCTTTTTGATCGACGACGAGCAAATAATATTCCATGGTGTGATGATGTTTTGTTTTTGTCTTCTCGAGAGTGTACGAAATAATGTGGTGAGGCAGAAGTTATATACTACATACCGTGGTTGGTTGCGGTAGTTATCGTGGCACTACTGGTAGGAGCCCGCTTATAGGTGGCCGAGTTCATTATCAGCTTTCGTACGTTCTTCTCAGGATGGAAAAGAATAATGTACATTTTGGGGACGAAAAGGCAGAGAAGAGCCACTGAAGCACTCAAGCTTATTGAAATGCAGAGTGTGGTGATCTGAATCTGAAATATATACAAAAGATGCAACAGTTAGTAGGATGTCATACATTATACAGCAATCGATATTATATTAGCAACTAAAGGGTTAGCCTTTACACGACGAGTAACTTTGGAAGTATACTTTTGCTATCATGAGTACTACTAAGAAACATGGCGTACATACAATAATTGTAATTTAACTTTTATCAAATTTTATCCAAATTTTCAAAAGAAACATACGTATTGCCTTAAATAAAAATTTCTTATTTGTGTAACTCCTTCCATTATTAATCTAGCATTTACTCCTTCTTTCAATGATTCTTCCTCTTTCTTTTTCACTCTGTGCGCCTGTAGTTTCTTTACTCATTACTACAAGTTTGGTATGTGCGCTCATCTTGTACCATTTATGCCCTTACTTTGTACTTTTACTTTACTTTTTCTCTCCGTCGCCCTATACAATGTAAAGTGTGACTAGAGAAATGAACCCGCCAACCAACCAACCAACCATTCAGTCTTTATATCGGGTATTATTACATAGATGTCTGAAACGCTGTGTGGGAGAAGAACCGATGCTTCTAAATCCTTTTGTATTCGACATAGCATTCTCTACTTCCGGAGTGGAAAAAGACATGATATGATGAGTCAGAAGTTATATAATGTGTGACGTTGCTAATAAAATAATTTTTCGTATTATTAACTTCACTTATAGAAATTATATATTTTCTGTATATTTACACCAACTCTACATGTCGACCAGTTGATTACCGATCATCATCGTGCAATTTAGACAAATATTCCGCGGTCGAATCTAGCCCGGTACTGTTCATATACGGGAATAAGATACCTGAGGAAACACAGACTAATCGAATGTTGTGGCGGACGTCCCCAGGTGAGAAGTGGGCTGGTAGACAGACTCAGTGTCAATCAGTAAGGTATGCTGTTCGGGCCACTCACACAGACGACGAAATACGTCGTCATAATGCGGGACATATCAGTGGCGACGAGGATTCTAACCTACGCAGTGAAAAATATCAATGGCAACGAGGATTTGGAGCTCACGCAGTAGAAGAATGTTAAAAATCCCAAAGTGGGATTTGAATTTCACAATGAAAAGTAATATACACAGTGAGAGTCCGTGCGAAGGATTTAAGTCAGGTCGCTAAGTGTTAGTAGCACTACCGGTAGACAATATAGACTGGTACTACCTGCACCAGTTTGAAGATATTTACTTTGAAAATATATATATAATTCTAAATAAGAAGAAAAAAAAATTCTCGTTAGAAGAAAAAGAAATGTAAAACATATAATGTTGTGTTGAAAGTCGAAAAAATTTCTCAAAGGCGGGGAGGTGTTGTAGCAGACGTCCTCATGTGAGAAGTGGTCTGGTCCACTACTAATAAATAGTGGACAGACTTAGTAAGTAGTGTCAGTCATTGAAGTACGCTGTTGGGGCCAGTCACGCAGACGACGAAATACGTCGTTATAATGCGGGACATATAATCGAAACACAGATTCTATATATCAAGCAAGCCTTCTTTTGTAGAATGAACACCCGAACAAAATCGATCTTCCCATCATCCCGTCTGTTTAGAAAATATGAACGGACAGAATATGAACCTGGCTGAAAACTTAAAACCTAGTCCGCTAAAACCCTATACGACCGTAGCCTGATAACTAAAATAATAAAACCATACAATGCACCATTGATAATCTAACTCCAGTCATTATTACCACTGGGTCAATGAAACACATGAGTTGCCTACCAGGCTTTTTGCAGCTAATAAACAGATTCATTCTGCTTGACATGGCTATTGCATTCTCATTTGAACTATGCACTTCTCAGTTCCATGAGAATATTCTATATCTATCTGTACATATATAAACATTGACATACGCACACACACGCGCGCACTCACACCTTGTAGATATGTGCACACATAAAGTTACCTTTTTATAGATTCGGCTCCACTTTCGTACAATAAAGTAATACCATAAAGTCTATTTGGAATTTCAAGAAGGTATAACAGTTATACGATATATTATTTATAGTATATATCCTTTAGGCATTAGTTGCCTAATATCCAGCAGGTTTCAGAAAATTTCGAAACATGTTTTTGTCTTTACTAAGTTTTTCACTTATTTAATACATAAACTTTCTTTCCTCTCGAGAATGACTAAATTTATCCGCAGAAAAAGTTGAATTGTTAGCCCAAAGCTAACATATTGCAAACAGAATTTCAAAAGTTTCACGTTTACACCAACACGTTGCTTAAGAAGTAAATTTGCAAAGTTTGTAAAGATTTGCTTTATTCCCAGTGGTTAACTTGTTTACTCACCAGAATTATTGGAAATGTTCTTATTTTATTTTCTCACACTTGCGTGGGAAAGAAGATCTCTATCATATATAAAGATTACTTGTTGACGGAGCGTTAGTACAACTGGGTTTTTAGTTCAAGAAAAGAAAACGTTTATATATATCACTGAATCAGTCCAACTATATTTCTATTGTTAACTAATATACTCCAGGGTTGATTAAAAACTAAAGCCGACCTCGGGAGAGTTTGAACTTATGAAATAGAAAGAGGTGAAAAGCTAGGAAAATAGTTTTCTTATATCTTTTCGGTCCATTAGTGTTCTCCGTCGATTGAAATAATCGCTCGGGTTTGGACTAAGTAACCTGAATTACTTTGTCCTCTGTCTTGGTTAGAGAACCACTACAAGGTCCAGTCCTAGTTGTGGTGTAGTAGATTGTGTGTTTCAATGACCCTGAGAGATTTACCAGCGAAGTACAAGATCCTGTTAGAGCCTCCCATGTAGAGAAATTCAAAGGGCAAAATGACAGAAGCATGAATGATAATTAAAAGCCAACAAGTATTTGAAGTGGAAGATCTTCTTTCAAGTAAATATATGACGCAATGCATCAAAACCTCAAAGGATGGGTGGAGGCGGAAAAACGGGGCAGAGCAGAAAAAGGAGAGATCCAAATAGAGAGAAGCAGAATATGCAGTCCAGCGTCTAGAACAGTGAAGAAAACATGGTAATATTTTACGTCCCGTGGGGTATCAAAGTGCTGAAATTAGTATGTTGGTTCGATAAAGCATCAGTTAAGTACCGAAATGAAGTCACTGACTAATTAGCCTCATGGAACTTTTGGCTTTAATCCTGTATTAAAATCTATAATTGTTCTTATACAGGTAATAGATTTTGCAAGGTGATATTTATAGTCAAGTGTATTTTCTAGTATATCAAACTATTGGCTTGGACGTTGTCAATACGTGTTTCTCTTCGGTACTAAGATGGGCGATATTCTTTAATACTAAAGTGTGATAAATTGCTTGGCGGCAACTGACGGACAGCACACACTTCATACAATTTCCACAATCTATCCATAGAAACCTTCTCAAATGTTCTGGCATCTGTTTAAATGTCTAAGTCAATGTAAAATAAAAATGATCTTCCTAGAAGCACAATTCAATGAAAAGGTATCAAAAGTTTTTGAATGCACGCTGTATTATAGAATAATGCTCTATCTACATAGAAAGTTCGCAATTCTTCAACAATTAGAGATATACGTATGGTAATTGTACACTTTATATTCTTAATGCTATTTTGGCGACTAAATATATTCGCAAGTTATCTCTACAACCTCCATCATAAATTATCGTTACAACTTCCACAGTTTATCGTCTACGACGTTTACACTGTACCATGTTTGGTTGTATGTAACGTCTCCACAATATAATTGCACTTAACTTTAAAAGAAAATTGGATTGTAATTGTGAGTGTGTTTGTTTAAAACCTTTTCAAAAAATAACAACCAAAGTCTCGTATTTGTTTTAATATCTTACCATCTTAAAAATGGAAAGGTATTAGATAATGTAACCAAAGATACAATAAATGCGGTACATTTACGGCTGTAAAGACATGAATAGTGCGTCCGTTTCCGTAGGAAACAACTCAACTCTATATTGACTCATCATTGCTCTGAGTATCAGAGTAGATATGCGATCTAAACTATGGAAAAACTTCGGCAGTAAATACATATTCACAACTATTCAACATCTAATACAACATTTATTTCCACTAAGCATCCGCGATTTAATTGAATCTATAAAAAACTTCTGCGTCCAAAATAAGATTGTTTGAACAATTTTACGAGACAGAAAACAAGAGTAACATAGATTTTTAAAATTAAAACAAGAACAGTAACAATATATAATTGCATTTCAATATTTTTAGTGAGTTTTGTCATCGCAGAAATAATGAAAAAAAAAAGAAATTACAAAATTTATTCGAATGATATCTCAAAATAAATAAAAAGTAAAAAAAAAAAAACGAAAAAGCTCTTCAAGATTTTTTTTTAATGTTTATAAACATTAAGAACTAGAAGTTATAAAAAGTAACTAAAAAAGCAAAAAAAAAAAAACAAGAATGAACTTTAGAAAAAAAGCAGAAAGGACATCAAGAAGATAATGCAAATAAGGAAAAGAAAACTCGAAATGATAATTTTAAATGGCGGATGTATAAAGTAACATTTGTTTTCGTTAAACACTGTAGAATATTTAGTCGTATGAATTGTGTTCATAATATAATTGCATTTCGTAATTACAGCAGAGGATTGGATTGTAACCGTGTGTTTGCTTAAAAAAATTAATTTAATTAAATCTAATTTATCCAACTCAGAATAATTTAAGGTTTAGAAAATCTAATCAAGAATACTACCGTACGAGGTGTAAGAGTTATATTGGTGAAGAGTCCATAAAACGCCAATTTTCAATTTTTACAATAACAAAAGAACAAATCTAAAAATTCGCCCACTTTTTTGCGGTAAATTCTTCATTTATGTTCACTAGCTTTTTAAGTCTGTACTCCTATTTCTAGTACATAAATTTCATAATCCTTCTAGTACATAAATTTCATAATCCTTCGAGTGGAAAGTGTTGTGCTATCGAGATTGGTTTATCTAACTCTCTCCATTCACATTAACCTAACACAGGATATTACTTCTCTCCTTTTTATTCTGCTTCTTTAGTCTCTGCACCCACCACTTTTCATTCTTGCCACCTAAGAGTGTCAACCATTTTGTCATTATTTACATAATTTACATTATTTACATTTTACTGTAGTACCGTGGTTTAGTCTTCTATGGCATTTCTTTTTCTGAATTACTTGATGTGTAGAACGTTTGAGTGTTACGATTCACTGATGGCTTTTGACATCAAATATTACCACAAGTAATTCATGCTTTCATGTAGAAGAGTTAAAGACAAATTTAGAGGGACTCATTTATTCAAAGTTAATTTCTGAATTCAGTTATAGAAGTTGATCACTCAGAGATCCGCTTCATAATAATAAGTATTACGTACCGTGGTACTTTGTCATATCTGGGTGGACATAGGCAACTCGAGTTTGTCTTGACAATTAACTTATAGCTAATATGCTGAGTCATGACACCTTCTTCAAGTTGCAATGAGGTGAAATCACCGGCTGAGTCAGGTTTTGTTACCCAAGAGAAAGAGTACGTAAACTACTGAAATATCAGTTGCTCCTTAAAAGGTTTCTTACGAACCTACAGTAGCAGTAAATTCCAGGTTTCTTGGATCAGAATCATTTCTTTACTCAGTTTGATAAGAATAGAGATTGCAATCGGCAGGAATAAATCCCGTTTCTCAGCATCTCACTACTCTTCAGGGCAACGCATTCACTATTTTGTTTGATGGGAGTCGGCAACATTTGCACTGCTCACTGTTAATATTTCTTCATAAATTTGTATAAATTACCAAATAATTAGATAGACTAGTAAAAGTTAGATATTGGTTTAAAGAGGTATTGCAGAAACCGCTGTCGACAAGAACGTAATACGAATGACTCACAAGCCCAGTGTCTGGTAAACAGACAATGATAATGGCACAGAGAAGTGGGGCCACATGAGACATGGCTCATTATCGGGTGAGCCGCATTATTAAAAAGTTTAAAGTACGTGTTCGTCTGTGTTCCATTCAAACAGCTCTGCGGGTCGCAGTTTGTACGTGATTGCTCTATGTGGCCTCTGCCATTATAGAAATAACAATCAAATGTCCCTGTAATCACCAAAAGTTCCTGAAATGTGAGGTTCATGGTTGGAATTCAGTTGATCAAATACATACTTTTTATGGTTGATCTGCAGCTAAAAACATCGTTTATTTGAAAAAGTAGAAACGAATTGACTAAATATTTCGTACAAAATCATTTAATCAAGTGAGAGACTGTTATTAAATCAGTATTTCAGAGGGAATATCAATATTGATAACATGCCACTGATTACGAGTATGTAAGATGAAACATTTCTAGCTACTGGCACTCAGTCTTAGGTCAAAATATCTCATAGATGTAACAAGACATTGTACCACCTTCAAACTTACTCATAAAGCTGTACGTTCACTTTATGCTTTACTTCCATGATATAACTCATATCTAATTTCTGTATTGATTTTTATATTGTCATGAATTTAATGAAGCGTTTATATTCATATAAATATTAATAAATAATGCCACAATAGCTGAAACTAATCTTAATCTCAACGACATCTTGAAAGCCGCTTATTAAATTTATTCATTTGCTTTACTCTACGTACTCTCTTTAGTTTGACAAAAAGCGTCATAAAATATATGGAGGTCACTATACTCTTTCCTTATCTTTAACGAGTTACATAAACAAGCTCTGTACTTGCGAATATTCCCAGAGGTAATATGTTTGATTATCAATTCGCAATTTGATCTAAGAGAAAATCTAATCAACTTACTATTCAGAGATCTAACACTCTGTTTATTTAACACGTTCTAAACAAGGCACTTTCAAGATTTGAATTTGGCTTAATCGAACTTCAATTTGGAATTAGACGTAATTAAATTATCTTTGGTAGATTTAAATTAATTAACAATTAAAATTACATATACATACATGCATGCATACATATATATATATATATATATATTTGTGTACACACATACATGGATAGATACATATATACAT
>NC_068991.1:78979960-78982395 GCF_001194135.2 Octopus bimaculoides
ATATATATATATATATATATATATATATATATATACACGTACATGCATACACACACGCTTGCTCTGAGAAAGCATGTTTTAAGCATCGATAGCCAATTATCATACTCTAGATTTGGGTACATAAAAACATGCATTATTGAATATGCTTGTAAGAATCGATATATAATAATTTAATTTTGAATAGAGTTAAGTATATGAATTCTGCCTCGAGGATGTTGAATATCAATTTAATTGGTTATATATTAGCATGGAGTAGCGCCAGAAAATAAAAAAGAAATATGCAGGAATTATATATAGATATATCAAGAGTTATCGTAAATAATAATGACATAGAATTTATTGGAAATGTCCTTAATAATTGTCACAGAATGAGATGAGCTCAATAGAAAATGAAAAAGTGTAGCGGATTTCAGGATAATCTTGTTATTTCCCTGTTCAAAAGATTTTTAAGAATTGACGAATTGACAAACTTTTAAAACTTTCATACACAATGCTTTGCGTAGAATATTCACAAGATACTAGTAGTATCAGAGAGATCATTTTGGAATTCTATAAATGTTGAGGAGTGAGTAGGAGTGAGATTGAGAGAGAGAGTGAGAGAGAGAGACGGGGGGAGAGATAGTGAGAAAGGGAGAGAAAAAAACAGAGTGCGGGATATCGACAAGACTGAAAAAAGACGTGCAGAGGTAGACATATCAAGGAATTTGGATTGACAGTGATTCAAAGGATTATGTTCCAACATGTATTTCCTTTGCAAGGACTGATAAAAGCTCCTGAGAGTTTGCGAATTTTGCTACGAAAATACCAGTTACCACTCCTTTATATCTGTCTGTTTTTAAGTCTCTCTCACTCTCTCTCTCTCTCTCTCTCTCTCAGTAGCAAGGAGAGAAAATAAAGAATGTGTAGTGGCTAGCGATCTATCATGGTGAAAAACGTTGGTAAAACATAGTTTCCATTAGATGCACTCACATTTCAGATGACTGTACACCATCAACTAGTATTCTTTAATAAAATATAAATGAACAATACTAAAGCAAACTACAAAATAATTTAACGTTGAGAATAGAAATAGAGATGGTGATTGGTTTAAATAATATAGCTAAAGTTATCTACATAATGAAATAGCAGCGGAATTAATTTATTCATAACGTAATTTAATGCAATGTAGAGTCTCTTTTAAAATAGCAGACTCTTTCGTATTTTTCATTGTATTGATTTTTTTTTACTTTGTTTTATTATATTTGTAAGAATTTATTAAAATGTCTTGAAGTAAAGTAATAAATAAAAGGCAACATATTCACCAAGTGATGCTTGCATAAAATTTCTTAGCAAAAGTTCGCAACCCATCCTCTAATTTTGTTCAATCGTAATATATGGAATAAACCGCTGCCTCTATCTATCTATCTATCTATCTATCTATCTATCTATCTATCTATCTATCTCTTTCTTTCCACACACGCGCACACACATGGAAAATGGACTTGAGACAGTAATTTGCAATCCCTTCAGTAATTAAAAATAAGCTCTAACTCGAAGCATCGATTCGTTGTCGATAAGTAAATTGCACAAGTGTAATTATTGGTGTAAAGATAATTTGCACGTGTAGCTGCACGTGTAGCTGCACGTGTAGCTGCTGGTGATGTGACCCCATCCGGTGGCCACTCGACAGTCTTCGAGCAAGTCTAGCCTGTAAAATAAACGATAGCCCATGAGATAAATGTGGTTCTAAAGAGACCTGACTTCCTATTACAATGCCTATCAGAACAATCTAATTTCTAGTTAGCCAGTCCCATGAGCGAGTAATTTAATTTCTTTTCTTCTTTATTATGCGTCCCAAATGTACAAACACACACATACGCCAACTTGTTCATATACGCTCACTCACACACCCACACATGCATATTCGTATATGTATGTTTGTATTTGAAATAAGTTTAAAATTCCTCACTAAATGCTATTATGTTAATGGCCAGTTTAACCACGAAACATGCAGTGAATATAGTAGGAAAAGTAAAATGTAATGTGACAAATTTCCATTAAACTTTTTAAACTATTTGCACATCTACACTAGCATTCTATTACACACACTCAGACAACGTGAACGAAATCAAGCGCTCACAGACACAAGCATACATCTGTATCCATGCAAGTACACACTCCCTCATACACGCACATACATATTGGGTTGGTGCATAATTATTGCGGCTTTTTTTCAACAAATTTTATTCAACAAAACAATAACAATATTTAACAAAAACATCTTTAAATGACAGTCTGACCGTCTGCCAAGCCAATCGGAAGCGGCAATTGAAGTAGATGGTGAATATGCTCTGGAATAAACATTTAAAGATGTTTTTGTTACATGTTATTGTTTTTGTTGGGTAATATTTGTTGAAAAAAAGCCGCAATAATTATGCATCAACCCAATATATATA
>NC_068991.1:78982421-78984743 GCF_001194135.2 Octopus bimaculoides
TATATATATATATATATATATATATATATGCATACATACATACAAACACACACATATTTGTTGCCGTATGAGTAAGATAAGAAAATATGTAACCAACACGCAACAGACGTATTACATGAAAAGGAAAATTAATTGCCCACGACATTAGATGCTGCCTGCAGAGAATAAGTTAAGCACCCGTGAAACATTCGAAAGTTCAGAGGTCAAAGCTTTGTTGTTGTTCTCTTTTGTTTCTTCTTCTCTGAAAGTATAGCAACACTTCAATAAATATAATTAATATCCTTTGCTAATAATGTTCGTAAGCAGCGAACAATGATAAATTTATTATTGCTATCGCATGCCACCATATCATAATGACCTTGAAATATCATAGCGTATTTTATGTTACTAACTATTTATTTACTATATTTTCATTATTTATTTAATATGACTCGATAAATAATGATATGAAGATGTACAAAATATTATTGGCAGATATCCCTACGTGAATTATTTTTGAGTTGTACAACCGCATTCAATAATAATATTCTTTTTATAATTGGTGAGAGGTCGATATAACCGACAGATTTGCACAGAAATAGTTTTTTCATTGAAATAAATAAATAAACACAAAAGAAAACCACTCTACTTCTTAAATATCAAGATAATAATTCTCCCATCAAATTTGACGATGATCTGGTAAGAGATAATAAATAGAAATATATAAATAAATAGATGAATAAATACATGAATGAATAAATGAACGAGTGGAAGAGCTATGAAACAGAATCTGTCTAAAATCATTACGTTTGTCTGTTGATGCTTACGACGACCACTTCAGCAATACGGCACTGAAAATGGGGACGGATGAGACCCGAGAATCACAGCTATTAAGGCCCCACCACCTATGCTACAACTTTAATGTACCTGAAGCAACGAAAGTGGTGGTATTTATTTGTCGGGGAGACTAATACAAAATGTATCCTAATGCATGATCTACCATCTTGTAGCTTCGAAATGTCCAGTTACCAGGAATCAAAGACGATTATGGATGACTGCATAACTTGGACACCTGGCAAAGAGATCCAGTCACTTGTAAGGCAGGTAGAAAACTGCATCGAATACTCCGAATTGCGGACGTTTAAACTACCGATGTGGGTGTTGATCGCTACATTGTTGTTGATCGCTACATTGTTGTTGATCGCTACATTGTTGTTGATCGCTACAAAAATAAGTATTCGACCTCAAATTAGGGGTCTGTCAAGTATGTGCCACGTTGTGTTACTCACTAGACACAAGTGTTAGACCCTTGCAAAGCCCCTCCCCCCCAAAAAAATGAATACTGCTCGCATATAATACTTAATCGTCTTTTTCCTAGCAAAATAAAGTCAAGAAAACTAAGTATGTATAAAAATGTGGAAGGTTACTAATATGGCTGAAGGGTTTTTTCTAGGTCTCGATTCATAACTAAATTCGTTGGTGTCAATGCTATAGCATTATGACGGTTTTATTCTAAATCATTGCTTCAATCACGAGGTAACGGTGTGTGGCTATCTGCACTAGTTGACTCGTTGACCTGTTGTCAAATTCGAAATGTGGAGATGATTGCTACACATTTAGTTCATACATTATTTGTATGGAATAAAAACATATTATTAAACACACATACACACAATCACACACAAATATACACGTTTAATGTGCATATGTACACATTGTTACACTATTAAATGGGAATCGAAACACCTGTATCCATCTACCCGTTAAAAGCTTTTGTTTCATACTGCAGCATCTCTAAAGTAACCCTCCTCATCATGCAGACTTGCAGCAGGTTATAAAGGGTGACAAGTTAACTCCTCCTCCGTCCCGAAAAGTACAAATTTTATTCAAGCATATACATATGTGTGCGTGCGTGCTTATACACACAAAGGTGTTAATATATATATATAATTATAAACATAATTATAATTAGGAGTCAGCTAGTTGCTTCACCACGCATCGAATTTAGAAATAAGAGCTAAAAATTATTTTCTACTACCGTAGAGATCTCTCACACAGTAACACAATCTTTTACGTCGGCAAAAAGAAAAAATAACGAATAGCTGTATAATCTTACCTAAAAAGGTTATTTTAAAGTAGCGATCTACTTGGTAAAATTATTAATTACTTGATTAATTAATTTTACACTTTTATTATTAATATATTCGCCATGATAGATCGCCAGCCACTACACATTCTTTATTCTTTCTCCCTGTTTCTTACTGTGTTCCTTTGTGGAAGAGCGTAGGCTCGAAACGTTAAAGATTTTTTCACTTCCCGAGCGTTAAACAAATACATTTGTTT
>NC_068991.1:78985015-78986151 GCF_001194135.2 Octopus bimaculoides
TATATATATATATATATATATATATATGTGTGTGTGTGTGTGTGTGTGTATAAATATGTGCACACTTTTGTGAGTGTGTAGAAATGCAGAATACACTATCACCTATCAGTGTGATGTGTTAAACTGAGTGACGTATCTTTCTACTTAATCAATATTCATGTAATTATACAAATGAAGAAGCTTATTGTATATTTTGTGTCCATCAAATCAGATTTTTAATGTATTGTTGCAACACTGACAATGTCAGGTCACTAAGCCATAACTGACGAAAACATTTGTGATTACATTAGCACTCAATTTCTTACAAAAGAAATATAGATATACACTTATGTTTTGTCACCCTCTTCCTTCAGAGCTCTGCTCTCATTTTCTCCATCTCTATTTTTCTATCTCTTCTATTTTCAATATTTGAAAGAAAAGAATATAATTTCCTTAATGCTTTCAAAATTTCCATCGTACTAAAATGATCGTATGTAAGAAAATGGTAATGTCAACAGATTTCGTTATTTGTTGTAAATGTCACCTCTCTGTTGTAGGGAAGGTGGAGGTTATCAGTCAAGCATGACATGGTATTGTTAGTACAGAAATTTGTTGATCTTATGCTTTAATGTTCAGAATATGATGTCGTTAATTGTGAAAGTTAATTGGTAGAGCAGATTTGTCTCTTGGGGTTTATTCTTCTATTGGTAAATTTTAAATTTTGTGTATTAGGGGTGGGGTCTAATGTTGCGGACTATTCAATCAGTATAATTTTGGATAACATCTCACCATCACAACTTACCCTATGACTAAATTTTTATTCAACGGAACTCCACCTACCCGAGAAAATTTCAACTTAACAGAGACGACAGAAAGCAAAAATGAACTCAAATGTACTACAGTCAGATAAGGGCTTAAATGCTCAAAATTTCGAAGTCATTGCAAAATTATAATTGTTAAAGAATAATATATTTGTACTCTACAAAAATATTGAGTAATCCTTCATTTTGAAGCAGAATTGGTTTAATTATTACGTAACGTAAAATCAAGCATTAAGAAACGTGTGTGTATGTGTATGTATGTGTTTTTGTGTGTGTGTATGTATATATATTTAGGCGCAGGAGCGGCTGTGGCTATATATATATATATATATATAT
>NC_068991.1:78986824-78987726 GCF_001194135.2 Octopus bimaculoides
CATACATACAAACATACATCCATGCACACACACACACACACACACACACACACACACACACACACACACACACACGAGAAAAGGTTGAGTTCTATTTCATCCTTTACTTTGGGGGATTCCAAGACGGCACTTCGATAAAACAGTCGTTCCCACAAAGCAAGGAAAAAAATGGGATTTGTGGAGGGTTAAAGTGGTGACAAAAATAGAACAGTGAGAACAAAACAATAAAAACAAACGGTAAGGGCTGTTAAGCCATAACGAGGTCAAGTGGTGAACGCTGGAGAAACGAGCTTTGAGAAGAGACATGCAAAAGCACATCTTGTCTTTAGGAAGTGGAAGAAAGAAAGATAGATAGCCGTTGGTCACGTGTGAGCAGCAAGAGTCAAGGAGGAAGTGTGAGGGAGAGAGAGGGAACGGTGAAGGGGAGAGGAGAAGAATTAGAGAAAGGGTGGGAGAGAAAAATAGAAAGGAAGAAGAGAGGGAGATAGAATAGAGATAAATGTATGTATATATACACACACATATGCGTGTGTGTGTATGTGTGTGTGTGTGTGTGTGCGCGCGCGCGCCTACGAATATATGCTGTATGTAAATGTACACACACGCATACACACACTCACATATTCACACACATATACACGTCCACGCTACACAATAAAAAATATCGATTCAGCGAAAAAGTACGTGATTGAGGAAAAGGAATATCAATGAAAAAAATCACATTCTTAATATTTACCATGACGCCAACAGATTTTTTTTTAAAAGTCTTAATTATTCATATAACGTCTGTTTCTGCATGTACGAGTTTGCTTTGCCACTGAAGCACTAACAAAGCGTAAAATGCACTGGCTTACATTTTACCATCTCTCAGGTGAAAGCAGTCATATACATGCATATATATA
>NC_068991.1:78987826-78990218 GCF_001194135.2 Octopus bimaculoides
ATATACGACGGGTTTATTTTAGCTTCTGTCTAACAAATCCACTCACAAGGCATTGGTCGGCTCGAGGTTATAGTAAAAGACACTTGCCCAAGGTGCCACGCAGTGGGATGGAATCCGGAACCACGTGCTTGAGAAGCAAGCCTCATACCACACAGCTACTCCTGATGTATAATTATAAAAATATAAGGGGATTTTTCTAAACATCAAATGGCTTAGGGTGGTGTCCACGCGAATAAAATAGGAGCCAATGGTGTTCACATGAAAAAATGTTTGAGAATCACAGGCTTAGGTGAGAGAATACGACAACGCTATATTTATTTGGTTACATTTAAGGAGAGGCAATGAAGAATAAAAACGAAAACCAAACAAAAAATAAACAAACAACCGAAACCCCCAAACCAAAAAGGATGGGATAAGTTCACAATCAATGTTTGCATCTTGACGAACTGGCAGAATTGTTAGCGCACCGTCGAAATGCTTAAAGGTATTTATCTGTCGTCATGTTCTGGGTTCCAATCTGCCGTGGCCGACTGAGCCTTTCATCCTTTCGGGGTTGATAAATTAAGTACCAGTTACGTACTGGAGTTGGAAAAAAATCAGACCTTGTGCCTATAGCAGAGAGGATAATTAATGATTTTAGTAAGGCGGCGAGCTGGGAGAATCGTTAGCACGTCGGGCGAAATGCTAAGAGGTATTTCATCTGTCTTCATGTTCTGGGATCAAATTCCGCGGAGGTCGACTTTGCCTTTCATCCTTTCAAGGTCGATAAATTAAGTACCAGTGAGACACTGGAGTCGATGTAATCGATTAGTACCCTCCCCCAAAATATCAGGCCCTGTGCCTTTAGTAGAAAGGATTAATGACTTTAGTGTTTCTGACACAGCCCTACGTAGGGGAAAAGAAGTATAAGATCAAAAGAAATTGGAAATGGTAGGAAGAAGAAAAAGAGGAAGGTGTTAAGATCAATACCAATGTGAGATGTCATGTGTGAGTTGGCCAAAATGCTTGGCCGGAATCTGACGGTAAAGGATTAATGGAATAAGACAGGAGGGTAAATATTAGCAGGAGAAAAAAAAAGGATAAGGTGTTTGTAGGTGTATGGATGTCTTTATGTGCGAATAAGTGTTTCTGGGCGAGGAATATGGAGAAATAGTTTCCAAGTGCTGGGTTCTTTATGCGAAAGGCGGTATTGTGGGCGTAAAGGCATAAGTCAGTTATTGATGCATGGGAGTCTGTTTGCTTGTGTGTGCATACATATATATTTATGTACATATAAATTCATAGGTTATATGTGGAAATGAATACGCATGCTTGCACACACACACACACACTCATAAACACACAGACACATACGCACGCACGCACACACACACACACACACACACACACACACACACACAGATGAAAAAGTTTGATAAAAACAAGATGCAGTAAATGCCATTTACTCACCACGCACGTTTCGCCATTTTGGCAATCGCACATTTTAGTGTGCACCACACAGGAAAAACAATGCACACATACATAAACACGCATATATACAAACACACACACACACACACACATATATATTTAAGTATATATATATGTGTGTGTGTGTGTGTGTGTGTGTGTGTGTGTGTGTGTCATGGTTTATGTATAGAAAAGAATTGTCTGGAAGTGACTTTTCGTAAACAAGATGTGATGTTATGTTTGGAAGCGATTTACATTCTTAAAATACCTTAATACACATAATACTTTGCAGATACCCACCCAGGAGTAGACTTCAGTTAACAATGAATATGGAGCTAAAGGATAAGTCATTGTGCATAGAAATCTTTGGAAATAAAAGCCTTCCTTTACAAATCGCATACATACCGGTTACGTGCAAGTATGCGTGTATATACAATTGTGTGTATATGAATGCGTGTAGCTATATGGTTTACAAGAATGTACAGCAAGTAGACAGCGACAAAATGTATATGTACATCTATACAGATACGTATATATATATATATATATATATATATATATATATATATATATATATATATATATATGTATACATACATATGTGTATTATATATAAACATATATGTATGTGCGTGTGTGCGTGTATAGATACACACTCACACACCATCTAGGTATGTGTGTATATATATATGTGTGTGTGTGTGTGTGTGTGTGCACGTAAATAGTAAGGTGGATAGCAAGTGAAGGCAATGACGATGGTGATGATTGTGCTGATGGTGATGGTCTGTATTGGATTTGGTGGTAGCGATATCGGTGATGGCGAAATAACTTGGAGTCAGCCGAATGTATAAACCAGGATATTGGTATATGAAGCAGTGAATGTAAACTTATATACTCACTTAAAAATTAACTGGAGCGTAATGTTTGCAAATACCCCCCCCCC
>NC_068991.1:78990612-78991542 GCF_001194135.2 Octopus bimaculoides
ATATATACATATATATATATATATAAAATTAACAGAATTGAATAACAAATCCAAGGTTGTGAAAGAATTTAGAACATTTATAAAGAGAAGGTCTTACAAAATATCCCGGAACAGCTGTAAGAGCATCTCTTTAAACATTTTTCACATCCTTGGATTTTTTATCTCATTCTGTTAATTATATATATATATATATATATATATATATCGACGAAAGTTAAGGGTTGTGAATCCAACCCACTAAGGGATAATATCTATGCAATACACTGCCGGAAGAATGCCCAATTATTATTACACTAGTGTGTTTTCTTTGTATTACGAAGTGCAATAAATGGGTGCGGGTAAAAAGATATTTTACCATTAATTTATATAGCAATAAGAAAATGGAGGGGAATAGATGCTAGTCATCAGCTTGCAGACATTTTATTGTTTACTAAAAGGACACTAATAACAATATACTAACACATGCGACATATTGTATTTTAATTACTGATATGACATAATATGTCACATGTGTTTGTATATTGTTATTATTGTCCTTTTAGTAAACAAATAAACAGGTAAATTGACATAATACAATGTCTGCAAGCTGATGACTACCATCTATTCCCCTCCATTTTCTTATTGCTATATATATATATATATATATATATAGGTAAATTGAAATTTAGAGGTAATACTTGACAATTGTAAGCACCTGTGTATTCCAGCTCGTGGTTGCGGTGAAAGAATAAATTGTAAATCCAAAAAATAACAACAAAACTACAAAGGATTCCGCGGTACACGTGTTTCAAGCTTTATATGTGTATAATATAATATGTGTATAATTTACAATGTAAAGCTATCCTCAGTCGCAAAATTATTTCTCTCCCAGGAAATTATACCACCTCGGCGTTGAAGTAGGAAGAAAGGTGTGATGTAAGAGGTGAAGAT
>NC_068991.1:78992119-78997890 GCF_001194135.2 Octopus bimaculoides
TTTTTTTTTTTTTTTTGTTTGCTACACTTGAATATATTTCATTGTTTTCGTTTTATATGGTTATTATCTGAGATGCTTTTCTTTTATGCAAATATTGTATTTTGTGTTAAAATCAATTCTGAATTCTTTGACTGGAAACATTGAATGTATTCTTAGCAATCCTAAGATGCAATACATACACGCAAGGCTTCGAAATTCACTATCTTATAATACAGAGTAAACTCTGTGTGCTTGTGTGCTTGTTTGAAGGAATGTGCCTATGTGTATTTGAGTGTATGTCTGTGTGTGTGCGCGCGTGTGGCTGCGTCTGTGTTTGTGTGTGCGTGTCTGCGTGTGTTAGTGCCTTGTCTTGTGGTTACGGTATTGCACTCATAATTGCAAGATCGTGGTTTCAGTTCCTGGACTAGGCGGTGTGTTGCGTTCCTGAGTAAAACACTTCATCTCCCGTTGCTCTGCGAAATTTTGCGCACCCGACGGGTGGCACACCATACACCAGTTCACTGTTCAGGTAATGGTACCACAGTTTCTCTTCTCTATCCCAAATCATTATATCAGGTCTGTGTGTTTTCATTTTAGTGCGGTCTTCATTGGGACATTCCACCAGTATGTATGTATGTATGTATGTATGTATGAATAAATGAATGTATGCATGTATATCTATATACATATATGTATATATGTCTGTATGTGTGTGTGTGTGTGTGTGTGCATTTATACACAAACACACACACACACACACATACATGCACAACACATTCTTGCGGGTGATTGATTTGAAACCGAAACGGACAAAGTAAGCAACTAAGGCGGGAGCCCTGGTAGCTGACATTAGTTCAAGGTAAAGAGACCGTAAATTACATCTTCTCTAAGAAAAAGCTAACTCAGTCACTGCTGCCTGCATTCAGGCCAAGCATACAGACGAACGGACAACCGCTTATAACTTAGATGTTTAAGGTAGATGGAGAAAGATTCTAACATTGCTTGTATTATCCTCTAGATACGTCTTGAGGCAAACCATGTCATCTTACATCTATCTATCTATCTATCTATCTATCTATCTACGTATCTATTTACACACACACATACACACACACACACTTGTTTTTCTATCTATATTATATATGTATGTATATATACATACATACATATATAGATAAATACATAAATACATATATATATGTATGTATGTATCTATGTATATATATATGCCGATTTAATGGCACATATTTCATGTAATTCGAAAATTATTTTAAAGAAAGAAACGAAATAAGCATGACCAAGTGTTGATTGCGTGTAAGGTTTATAGGTTATATGACACGCTTCAAATTTGTGAACGTGTGAATTACAACACGCAATATTATACGAATCCTTGTGAAAATATTTTGACATTAAATTTATATTTCTTTCGTTTTGTTTTTTCAGCATCAGACTTAGCTTTTCCAATACACCCGAAAAAAAAAAAAAAAAAAAAAAAAAAAAAAGAAAAGAAAAACGTCAAAACAAAAAGAAAAGAAACAATATTTCCATCGTCGCTGCCGAATTCTTTATTTTAAAAGCAGAAAGTAAAAGTAAAAAGAAAGAAAACTACAGACACAACTGTGACTTTTTCTTTTCTGTAATATAAAATAATTCAGCACTAGCGAATTCAAAATAATTCATAGAACATCATGAAGAATCACTGAAAAATTGGGATTCAAATGTCACAAAATCTTGTAGTATTGCATTATAGCAACAACGGTGATTTGCTATATTCACTCTGTTAAGTCATGAATATATTTTTTCTTTAAAGATATCTATTGTGTCTAATTTCATTTTTGTTATTCTGACAATGAATCGTAATTTCTGCTACCAAAAATATCAACTAATGATGTATGGTTATGCAGAACATCACTCTAAATTCCCACACAAAGCCTTCTCAATAGGCCTTGTGTATTACACCGAAGCATACCTTTTCTCCTGACGAAATCGAAAGAATCTTAAAAGAAATTGTTGTTGACCTACATGACTAGTGCTGCCTTTAGAATGACTGAAATTTGTAGGTAACTGACTTTAAGATAAACCTAGATCCAAAACATATTCTTCAATACCTAAACACTATATTATTGATTTCTAACATTATCACAAGACCGCAAAAGTAAGGTTGCGTGAGGTCGATTAAATCGAACGCAGTACATGACTGCTACATATTTTATTAAAATAGGTTTGACTTAACCACAGAATTTACAGGAGATAAAGAAATTAAACAAAGTGTTTTGAAGTATTTAGTATAGTTATATAATATAGCTTTATGTGTATTTTAAATGTAGCTTCGTTAATAACCGAGTAAAGATCACAAACATCTCGATGCTTTCAACAGCGTCGCTACCTCCGGAAGAGTGAAACATTATTAGCGCTGGCGGGAAATAGTTTTATTTTTACTGACACTGATTGCAGTACGCTTTCTTTCTCTGCCATACATTAATCCAGAAAGTCAGGTAATGACGAGTGATAACACAACAACATAAATATATTAATTGGGAAAATTATTTCAGTATGCCGAAAGAAAAAAAGCTGTTACATTCAATAAAATGTATACTACATAGCATTTAGAATCAAGCACGCGCATACACATAGACATGCTTACATCTATCTATCTATCTATCTATCTATCTATCTATCTATCTATCTATCTATCTATCTATCTATCTATCTGTCTCTCTCTCTGTATTATATATATATATATATATATATATATATATATAGATATGACATATTGTGTGCGAATTTAGTTTGCCGCCCGCTTATTCATTGACAAATTTTATCTTACATTATTACATTGTATTGATTGATACTTACACACATACATATATACACATGTGCATACGTACACATAATCCTACATTTACATATATACGTACATCAATACACAAATGCACACATATGTACACCCACACATATTTTAACTGTTAGAGCAACTAGGAAGTATGGAGCTGTATAAATACTACTAATGGGGAAACAGCAAAAGAGTGAAGAGCCACCGGAAACAGGCTGTAATGTGACGAGACAACAAGAAAGAATCTTTTGTCATACCACATAGGTGTGTTACCAAGCTATTAAAATTAGTCAAAGTTCCAAAATAAGTAGTCGTAGCAACTATTCAGCACCTAACCATGATTGGGAACATTATTTTCCTTCTCAGATTTGATAACAAACAAATCAAATCTGACATAATACATTATCACAAAGACAACATGGTGGGCAATAGATTGTAAGTCCTGCTCTGTCTCCTCTCCTTCAAAAGTGTTATTAAACCTACTCACAAAAGTATAAAAATGTATTGTTCATACATATAGATACACAAGAAACATTTCTCGTGCCTTTCTTATGACGACCTAATGTTTTATGGACTAAGTATTGATAGCGTTTAAAAAAACATCGGATTTTATAACTCAATATTTCACAGGCATTGAAGTAACATTTGATGAGCAGTGTTGAAGATAAAACAAAGGAAAGGTCTGCCCTTGTCTAGCGCGAACATGTTGACAATAAAGCCTTGCATGATACTGAGTACTACAGGAGTCACTCGCATGAATACACACACACACATATAAATATATATATACACATATATGTATGTAAATGCATATGAACATACATATATACAGATATATATATATATATGCATATACATACATACATATATACATACGTACATATATGTGTGTGTATGTGTGTATTTTTCTGTGTGGGTGTGTTGGTGTGTATGTGTGTATAGTCTACAGATGAGATCCAGGGATTCCCAGCGTAGAAGACATTTCGTCGTGCTCAAAAGACTCAGACATAGACTCCGGTGTCTTTCGAGGGGATCGATTCCTCAGGATAAAGAATGGCTGTAAGAAGAATCATGTTGAGCGGGCGTAAAGGCAATTGTACGGATAAACAAATTAGATATATTAAATTTAATAGTTTGAGTTTGACATGCAAAATCTGTATATATGTATACATGGAAAACGATTGAAAGTAAAAGATGGAAACATTCAGATGATGAATATTTAAGCATAGGTATAAGGATGTTTATCTTGAGAGATCCAACTTACGCAGAGTCTTCTGACTTTTATTACACATGCTAACGACTGGTATTAATTATTAATTTAATAATTTTTACCCTGTATTTATATAATTAAATACTTAAATTCTTCGGTTGGATAATATATGGTGAATTTATTCACTGCTGTACTACTCTGACCGTATGTTTACTGGCGGATTTTTATTTGAATACTTGATGTATAAAGATGGAACTAAGTGCTCACGTGTATACTTTGTGTTTTCGGTGGGTATTATAGTTTCATAATTATGCATTTTCCAGTGACCTTACTGACGAGCCACGGATGGTTAATTAATCAACTGATTGATTAATTAATTCGATTTATTTGATCATTATTGGTGAAACTCATTGGTAAAGGGTTAACTGAGATTTTTACTCGTTGAAGTGTCCTACAAGTAACGTGCAATGGAAGAATATTTCTTTCGTGGCTTGGGTTTTGACAGCGCTTTCTGGTATGTAAGGAATCCACATGGTGTTCTCCTCTCCGTGTATAAACTCTTATACTCTATTATATATATATATATATATATATATATATATATATATTCTGTAGTTTCGGCTCAGAGCTGCGGCCATGCAGATGCACCGCCCTTTTGCTACACTGTCATTACTGAGAGCATCCTCCGATATGTGGCAGTTGGTGAAGAATGGAATTTGATGTAGCTACCCTCATTTGCATCTCTTGCCGTGAGGTAGGTTCATCTGGGACTCTCTACAGAAAGAGGTCCAGCTTTGATTTTAAAACGCTTACATCTACTTTGTGCAGGTTCTTCAGGCTCTTTGGGAGAATATTAAAAAGCTGTGGGTCCCTGAAACCCAGGCTGATGAAGTAACTGGTCCTGAAGCGCTATGGTGTTGCTAGGATCTTTGGCACTATGCAGTGTCGTCCCGTTCTGGCATTGGTGTAGCTTTCAATGCCAAAATTTGGCACAATTACTTCCAAGATCTTCCAGATGTATATTACTGCATACCTCCCCCACCCTTCACTCCAGGGAGTAGAGTCTTAGCTGTTTCAACCTTTCCCAGTAGCTGAGCAGGTCCGCTGTTAATTTCACATTGATGGGTGACCATAATTGTGACCGTATTTGGATCGGATCCGATACGTTTAGACACATATGCACACACAAACATACACACACATGTACGCACATATAATATATATTCACAAAATATACATAGACACACTCGCGTACAGACACATAGACACACACACACACATACACACACACACACACACACACACACACACGCACACATATATATATATTCCGCTATATACGTGAGCGACGTGTACGCACGTGTGCTTGTAACAAACGCACACATATATTTTAGTTAAAAGTAAAGAGAAATATTTACTCAAATTTTCTAATTCAGCGTCGTCATATACGTAACGTCGTTTTAGTGTGTTCTCTCAACGATTTTCTTACAAGTGTAATGACAGCTCAAGTTCACTACTTCAAAAATACGTGATTATAAAGCGAAGTAATCATAGCAATTTCATGAAATCCAAGTGCGACTCTGTATATAAGCAGAGAAAACAGTCTTTATAATTTTGTTCTTTTATAAGCATAATGATTAATAAGAATATTTATATATTTATCAAGTATACTTCAATTGTAACTTAATCCCATTCTCATATATCTTCTCATATATATATATATATATATATATATGTATACATGTATAT
>NC_068991.1:78997940-79000451 GCF_001194135.2 Octopus bimaculoides
TATATTTTTTTTTGCGTACTTTAGACGACATTTTATTCACCACACACTGTATATATATAGCTGTGTGTGTGTGTGTGTGTGTGTGTATGTAGATAGATAGATAGGTACATACATACATACATATATCCATACATAGTCGCACGCACATACACTTTCCTGGGGCAGGAAAGGCTCAAGGAACATCTTCACCAGGAGAAAACAACAACAGTAATAAAGTTCGTGAAAAAGGGAGAGAAACCAGTAAAGTCGGCAAAAACGACATATAGCTTGCTGCATGAAGCCAAATCCTAGGGTTTAAAGATGGACCCAGGAGGGAGAGACTGCAACTTCCTCAAGTCGTCCTTACAATCCTGAGACCAGATGTGGTTCTCTTTCTGAAACGACCAAGAAAATGATCGCATTCGGCTCACAGTCCCGTGGGAGGGAGGTGGATGAGGCCCATGAACGGAAGCTTACCAGATATGAAAGTCTTCTGCAGGATTGCAGGGAGAAAGGATGACGGGTATAACTTTTCCCAGTCGAGTATGGCTGTAAGGGATCTCTGCTCAGTGGACACTGAGAATGCTTACAGCCAATGGAATGACAGCAAAGAAACTAAAGGTGGCTGTGAGCAAGAGAAAGAAGTTAAGCTGTGAGCCGGGAAGAGATGAAGAGCAGTGACTTGGCCTCTTCTGCAGACTCACCAACGTGAGGATGTTACGGTTCAGGGTCGATACACGCAATGAGCATTGGATACCATCTGATGACATTAGTTCCTCTTTGCCAAAGTTCAATTTACTTTGGCGAACAGAAAAATTACCTCCTAGGTGCTATTAACATTCGAGACGGTATCAAAAAGTTCTTGGACTACTTTTGTAGCGCGCCAACAGATGACAACACACGGGTGAGTGCGCAAAGAGAGCTAGCAGCGACCTTCACGGCGGCAGTGTGCCGAGTCACGTTGCTGTGTTTACTTCACTAGTTGTAAAATTTGTGTCTATGTGAGCACGTGTATGCTGCAGTCTGCAATTTTTGCCATGGATAGGAAGTTGGAACAAGAGCTAACGTAAAATTTTGCGTTACACTTGGGAAGTCGGCTACAGAGACATTAAGAATGCTTCGGCAAGCTGACGGTGATGAGGTAGTGAGTCGTGTGCAACGTTACCAGTGGTACGGACGCTTCAAGAGGCACGACCGAGCCACAGCTCAATCAACAACATGCTCATCATTTCTTTCGATATCCGCGTTATAGTGCATCGAGTATTCGACCCCCAGGATCGAATTGAGAGTTCTACTGTGATGAATTGAAGCGTCTGAGTGAGGACATTCGGCGAAATTCCATAAGTTTTCAAAGGTGAATAAGCATCGACAGCTAGCAAGCCAAGCTACTACAGACTGATGAAGAGCAATGACTCCGAAACTAGTCTCTGGATGCTGGCTTTGCTGGGTAGAGATGCTTATCTCGCCTGTTTGAAAACTTAAGGACACAGAATGCTTGTGTCACATAACCAACTGGAAAGGGTGTTTCCTGAGGCTAAATGGCAGTAGCATTCTTCCCTTTCCTGGGGCTGCCACATTAAATTGACAACAAACCATCACTATATATATATATACACTCGCACATATATATGTTTGCGCGTGTGTTTAAGTTTGTCTGTGGCTTTGTGTGGTCGTCTTCTTCCATCGATTGACAACCGTTGTAAGTTTGCTCACTGTTCGGCAAAAGTGACCAACAGAATAAGTAACAGACTACAAGATAAAAGTCCTATCAACAAATACGAGAAATAAAATCAAGAATCATTTGATATATCGAACAAGTTATAAATATGAATGGGTGGATTCGCAAATAATGCCTGGATGACAGGTATATGAACTTAACCGACAGAATATTAGTGAATGCTCCCTGAACCAATATGAAAATGGAAGAATTGTCTTCGGTGACCCTGTGTTAGATACTTAAGAGAAATGTGGTTCGATCTTTTATGTAATAGAGGAACATTTCACCGTCATGAGTCACTTGGGTTGTCGATTATTGCATCTCCGTAGCCTCTTGGATGCAAATTAAGAAACTCTGCGCGATATTTAGCAAAACGTTAAGAAAATTTCATTAAGATCAGGAAACGCTAATATTTTGTGTTAATACTGAATACAAGGGGAATATGTTACAGATTCGTTGGCTTCTTTCAGCGTTACCAGAGGTCGAGAAACGATTCCATTTCCCGGCTAATTCCCTTGTGAATGTCGCAGAAAATGTCTAGCTTCAAAACATTGACTTTGTAAAAAGAATCAATAGTCTTTTGTGTGGAGTATGAGTTGCAAGGTGTTGGTAGCTTCTTATCGAATTGTGTTCGCCATGAAATGTCAGTATTCCTTTTGGGATCGCTTCATTCTGAAAACTGTTCACCTAAAAACACAATATTGATGTAGTATGCGCAATCGCTAATAATATGGAATAAGAAAAAAAGTTTTATCGAAGATAAATACGTGTAAAATACACATACACACACACACATGCATATATATATATATATA